>NW_015507144.1:97049-101645 GCF_001515645.1 Sinocyclocheilus grahami
ACTCGGGAGTGGTTCATAAAGTGGATGTGCGAGCAGCTCGACATTCCGATCAGAGAGGGAAGACGTGCTATAGGTGTCACGGCAAAGATCACAGCCTTTATGTTTGTCATTTCAAGGATTGCAAAATGCCATAACTGTGGGAAAACTGGCCACATCAAAAGAGCTTGCAGAGGAAAAATGGAAGCTGGAAAAAGTAAACGTTATGCTGAGAAAAACACTAAGTATGTGGAGGCAGAGGAAGCTGAGTTGCCCATGTTTTCGCTGTTAAGTGATGAGAACGGCAAAAAGTCATTCACAGAGACATTTAAAGTAAATGGCAAAGAAATTATGATGGAAATTGACACGGGCGCTGCCGTGAGTATCATATCTGAGAAACTATTCCAAGCTGCGTTCTCAGAAGAGCCACTAGAGGTCGCAGGAGTCAACCTTTAAAACGTACACTGGAGAGATTATGCCTGTGTTGGGATGGTTTCAAGCTAATGTGAGCTATGCAAAACAAAGTAAACTGCTAACCTTAATAGTAGTAAAAGGGGAGGGGCCAGCTTTGTGTGGCAGAAATCGGCTACAAAAGCTCAGCTTAAATTGGAAAAAAATTAAACCTGTCAGTCAAATGGATCAAACAAAGTCTCTTGAAGAAGTGCTGGATTCAGGCTCGTAGGTGTTCAAAGATGAACTAGGCACACTCCGTGGGCTTAAGGCAAAAATACTGGTGAATCCTGAAATTCCTCCACGCTTTTGTAAATCCCGGCCACAGCCTTTTTCTATGAAAGCCCAAGTTGACACGGAACTGGACCGGCTGGAGAAGGCTGGAATAATCACGCCTGTAAAACACAGTGAATGGGCAGCACCCATTGTGCCGGTGATGAAAAAGGACAAAACCATAAGGCAAGGCAAGGCAAGTTTATTTGTATAGCACATTTCATACACAATGGTAATTCAAAGTGCTTTACATAAAATAAAAACAATAATCACAACAATAAAACAAGGAATTTAAAAACGTTGAAAATTATTAAAAAAAAATTGATTTAAGAGGTTTAAAATGAATTTAAGAAAACAATTATACATATAATATAGTGCAATCAGTTCAGACATCGCACAGTGCTCATTCAATAAATGCACAGCTAAACAGATGAGTTTTGAGTCTGCATTTAAATGTGACTAATGTTTTAGCACATCTGATCTCTTCTGGAAGCTGATTCCAACTGCGGGTGGCATAATAACTAAAAGCACATTCCCCTTGTTTTGTGTGAACCCTTCATAAGACTGTGTGGGGACTATAAATTAACAGTGAATCAAGCAGCTATTACAGAGACTTACCCACTACCACTGATTGAGGAGTTGATGGCTACACTGAGTGGAGGAACGGTGTTTTCTAAGATTGACCTGGCTTCAGCATACCAGCAGGTTCTTCTTGATGATGAGTTCAAACATTTGCTAACCATCAACACACACAGAGGATTGTTTGTCTACAATAGACTACCATTTGGGGTCAGTTCAGCACCCTCAATCTTCCAAAGAATTATGGAGAACATCATGAAAGATCTTGATGTCGTTGTACCTTGACGACCTAGTTTGCAGCATACGGACTTCCGGAGCACATTGTCACAGACAATGGAACGCAATTTACATCTGAGGAGTTCAAAATCTTTATGCAGCAAAATGGCATCCTGCATTCAACGACTGCTCCAGGTCATCCTGCTACCATTGGCCTTGCAGAAAGGTATGTGCAGACATTTAAAAGCGGAATAAAGAAACTTGCACATTTGACTATGGACTTGGAAGATAAGATCTCTCTTTTCCTCATGCAGTATCGCACTACTCCAAACTGCACTACAGGCCAATCGCCAGCAGATCTTTTTCTTGACAGACATGTGCGCACTCACCTGGACTTTGTTCATCCAGATGTCACTGTCACTGTTCGCAGGAAGCAATACCTGCAAAAGTTCTATCATGACCAACGAGCTGTGGAGAGGTCTTTTTCTGAAAAGGATGCAGTGTACCTCCGTAACACCACAGGAGGAGGGAACAAATGGGTTCCAGGTGTAATAGTAAAGCAAACCGGACCAGTGTCTTACAAGGTTCAGGGACGAGATTCAGATGTCACGTTCAGGAGGCATGGCGACCAGTTGAGACCCCGGGTTGTAGAGGATGAGCTTGTTAAAGAGACTGATTGCTCAGTTGATCAAACATAGGCTATAATTAACTCACTGTCTGCCACTGGCGTGCAGCGGCTTTTGTAGCGCAGACAAGATGCGCCAATGTGAAGCAGTTTGAAGAAAAATGTCAAAGAGAGAAGACGCGTACAGTTGAATCACTCACGCTGTTTTCAAATGACTGATTTGATCAGTCTGTGTGGACTGGACTCAGTCTGTAGGTTTGATTATTTACTCATCAAACCTACATGCTTTAGGCTATTGAATAAATGTGTGAATATCCATCATTTTAAAGTCAAAAGCTGCGGGAATGAGTAAAATTATGCGATATAGCCTATGCGCAATCCCAAACCGAAATTCAGGACCTGATTAAACACAATACTATTATACAGAGTTTTGTGAAATAGATTTCAATGACTTTTCCAAAACTTTCTGGGTTTATTTATTTTTCCAAAACTTTTCCAGGCCTGGAAATTGGTGTTTTAAAATTCCATAAAGAGACTGATTGCTCAGGGGTTGACACTTCGATTCAACCCTGCACACCACAAGAGGAAAAACAAGCAGTTCCTGAGCTTTTCCGAGAGGACAGTGAAGGGTTTGCTCAGAGTCCATGTAGCTCATCCAGAATAAGAAAACCACCAAAACGCTATGACTTGTAATACATAAAAAAAAGAGAAACCCTTGGATAGCACTCCAGTATAGGACTGTTATGGTTATATATATGCCATGCTTATTTTGTTCTGTGATGTTGTTGTTTAAAAAAAAAAAATAGTAACAGTTATGTTATTGGTTCAGACAGTAAAGTTGTGGATTGCCATGTATAGATTTTTATTAGGGTGAAGCTGAAGGTACCTTTGTTTTAAAAGGGGGGTAATGTGATGTATTAAATGCTTACAATTTTGCATTTGAGACCATTGAGATTCCGTAGCAATAGCGCTAGGAATGTTGGGAATTTGTTGGGGCGCCAGTTGGGCGGAAGTTAGAAAAGCAGTAAAGTGGTGGCTAGAAGACAAACGTGCCGTTTCATGTGTATTCTTTTTAGTGGATACATCACACATATCAATAGGTTTGTTTGACTTCATGCGGTGCCGCAAAGATCGGCTGCCGCCTGGCTGTATGACACTCCATGTAAGTTAAGCAGAATATCGCTGTAGAGAGATCGCTAAACTCAAGCACATGTACTGTATATTTTCAAATCATCAGCACTCGTTCCGCCATCAGTGAGCGTGCACAGGTTTGCCAGATTGCACAGATTAAGTAGTAATCTTATCCAGGCAGAAGTGTATCCTTAAAGGAGAAAAGCTCAGTTTGGGGACTAAAGCTCTTCACATCTGGCAACCACAAGCATGAACGCTAGTGAAGACTTGTTAGCAATGCAATATAACGCAAATGCCTAAAAGAATAAAATAAAGAAAGAACATTCAGTTAATTCAGGTCAGTACACCCAGGGGTTTTTGCAAACTGTAACTTTGACAACTTTTATCTGCATGAGAGAGTAAAATGGCATGCATCTGCTAACTTTGTCTGTCATCATTGCACGAACATGAATTAACAAGCTGTTACGCTGCCTCTGGGACTGATGAATAAAGTATTCTCCAGAAAGTAACAGCAGTTATCAAATTACTAAATTATGATATTTGCTCAGGTGGGTGCTGGGGTCTTATCCATCGGATTGCAATGTATATCCATTTTGTTAAATAAACATTACACATAGTGCGTGTCTAATTAGAGTTAAGCAAGTCAGCGTGGTAGCCCAGGCTCACATAGTCATAGGCCACTATTGTTAAGCCGGTTGGTGTGGTAGCCCAGGCTTACATAGTCATAGGCCACTATTGCTAAGCCGGTCGGCGTGGTAGCCAAGGCTCACATAGTCATAGGCCACTAGCGTTAAGCCGGTCGGCGTGGTAGCCAAGGCTCACATAGTCATAGGCCACTAGCGTTAAGCCGGTCGGCGTGGTAGCCAAGGCTCACATAGTCATAGGCCACTAGCGTTAAGCCGGTCGGCGTGGTAGCCAAGGCTCACATAGTCATAGGCCACTAGCGTTAAGCCGGTCGGCGTGGTAGCCAAGGCTCACATAGTCATAGGCCACTAGCGTTAAGCCGGTCGGCGTGGTAGCCAAGGCTCACATAGTCATAGGCCACTAGCGTTAAGCCGGTCGGCGTGGTAGGGCTTGTATTGTTCCTTCTATGTCTCCTGCTTTGTGGGGGTTATTTCATTTGTTATATTTACAGCAGCAATATTTCTTACATGCTCACAGCAGCATGTTGTGGATGTATTGGCAGGAGCAAGTCTCGGGACTTGCTCTGCAGCAGCGTAGCAGATCTATACCGCCAAGACCAAATAACCAAATACAATCTACATGCAATTTGACAAGCTGTTTGAACTGAAATGTGTGTTGGCAGTGTGTGTACGCAACCACCCTACCACCCTATAAATCCACCC
>NW_015507144.1:102497-104154 GCF_001515645.1 Sinocyclocheilus grahami
TAAGCCGGTCGGCGTGGTAGCCAAGGCTCACATAGTCATAGGCCACTAGCGTTAAGCCGGTTGGCGTGGTAGCCAAGGCTCACATAGTCATAGGCCACTAGCGTTAAGCCGGTCGGCGTGGTAGACAAGGCTCACATAGATAGTAATACATGCGGTTCACATGGCTCTTCGGAGCAGCAGCAGTACATATGTCTTGGCGATAGAGCTGCTTGTTGGGGGGTGTTTTGTTCTTGTTTTGGCTTGTATTGTTCCTTCTATGTCTCCTGCTTTGTGGGGGTTATTTCATTTGTTATATTTACAGCAGCAATATTTCTTACATGCTCACAGCAGCATGTTGTGGATGTATTGGCAGGAGCAAGTCTCGGGACTTGCTCTGCAGCAGCGTAGCAGATCTATACCGCCAAGACCAAATACATTAAAGGGATCTACATGCAATTTGACAAGCTGTTTGAACTGAAATGTGTGTTGGCAGTGTGTGTACGCAACCACCCTATAATGATAAAAATCCACCCAGTGTTAACCCACCTTAGCTCCGCCCTGAGTGAGCTGTCATCAGTCCTCTATTGTTTCACCGCTGGAGCAGTTGTAGACAAGAATGATTCCTAAGCGATTGAGGTGTTCTGTTGTTGGATGTAATATTGAACATAGCAGTCGTCATTTACTCCTGACATCTGAGCCGCTGAACTCGCAGTGGATTACATTTTTTTCTGAAGGGAATGCTCCCCCGATCTACCTAAATGTGTTTGTTCGCGCAAATCATTCATGATCCAGCTTCACCCACAGAAGAAGTGAGTATAATGTTTTGTAATGAATCTTTGCAAATCGCCTTTCCTAATAATGCACTAATTAGCAAGTTTCAAGATGAATGCGCTAAAGTAAACAGTCTCTCTGAGAGCAGTTCGGAAGAGAGAGGTGGGGTCAGCAGAGCTCATTAACATTTAAAGAAAAATGCTACAAAAACGGCTTGATCTGAAAAGAGCTGTCTTTGACAGGGTAAAAAAGGTGTTTTTTACACTACAATTGAGAAATTTTAACCAAACTATGATACAGACTTTTCATTAAGACCCTAAAGAATCATATCAACTTGTGGAAAATGGGCATCCTATGACCCCTTTAACATTGTCATGTACATTACCATGCCAATCCCTCCTAGAGCTGTCATGACAGAACTATATTTCTGTACTTGTGATCACAGGTGACAATTGCATCAGAGGGGGAACAGTTTTCGGTTCCTCCTTATACTGCAGGGACAACTCTGCATTCTTATGCCAAAGACTTGCAGCAGTGTGTTGCCTCCTGTCCCCAGCTAAATAAGAAAATTGAGAACCTGAAGAAAGAACACAAGCTCTTACCTGTGAAAAATAAGTTTAGGTGTTGAAGTAATTCATTTAAATCAATGTTTTTTCCCCCTCTGTTTAATTTTTGACATTTGTTTTTCTTTTTACAGTTTGTACAGCATTGGTGTTATTTCAAAATTGATACTGTTTATTGTTCTGTTTACAAAATAAATTTGTTTAATTAGCTTTTTTTGCTTCAATTGTGCTACTGTGCTTTTACAAGTACTAATTTAGAACTTTGTGAAACAGAGCTAATGCTAAAGCTAGGTTTATCTGTTCCAGCATGCTAGTTTAATGTTGTATTTACCCTGTAACTACAT
>NW_015507144.1:104489-113642 GCF_001515645.1 Sinocyclocheilus grahami
TGTTATTTCAAAATTGATACTGTTTATTGTTCTGTTTACAAAATAAATTTGTTTAATTAGCTTTTTTTGCTTCAATTGTGCTACTGTGCTTTTACAAGTACTAATTTAGAACTTTGTGAAACAGAGCTAATGCTAAAGCTAGGTTTATCTGTTCCAGCATGCTAGTTTAATGTTGTATTTACCCTGTAACTACATAGAACAAGGGGGGAACAAGTACCACTTTAATTTACAGCCCGCAAATGTTGTATTTACTCTGTAACTACACGGAACAAGGAGCGAACAAGCACCACTTTAATTTACAGCCCGCAAATGTTGTATTTACTCTGTAACTACACGGAACAAGGGGGGGGAAAGCACCACTTTAATTTTCAACCCGCAACTGTTGTATTTACCCTGTAACTACACGGAACAAGCGAGGAACAAAGCACCACTTTAATTTACAGCCCGCAAATGTTGTATTTGCCGTAGTTTTATTTTATTTGTTTGATGACCAAATTAAACTCTCTACTTTTTTTATTTTGCTATAAAAACATCACAGTATACATCCAATGAAATACAAGTGTTATATCATGTATTTGTTTTCATGATACAAGACAAGTAGACTCGTGAATTATAAATCATAACACAAACTCATTAAATTTCACTAGATGTACCCCATGGTTAAAAAATACCTAGGCCTGTAATAAAATAGGCTACCAATATAAAATTATGAAAAGTATATCTTCTTTCTAAATCACTCCTAAACATAAGATTGTTGTTTAGGTCATACATATCATACCATGTAATATTAGAATAGGTAACCCTTCATTTTAAAATACTTACAGTATAAATGATCTGTAATTTCACAGGTTTACGTCGCATATTATTCCCCTATACCTACACGGAGGTACTGAATAGGTACACTATAATTACAAAAAAGTTACGCTGTAACTTCAGTTTACTTACACAGTTCTTTGCAGGTTGTAATCTAAAGTGTTACCAATCTTTTTTCTACAAGAAACAGCCAATATACAAGCTTAAAGCAAGAGTAGCTTCTACTGAAAAACTTTTTTTTCATTACATCACTTTGACTATGAATCTCAGCAGTCGTGGAAATGTCACATCTGCTGCTGATATGAGGAGCTCATGCAGTGATCTGGATTATAAATGTTTATTTGTGCAGCTCTTGTTCTTGTTCACAGAGGTGTAAAGTTCACCCAGCGGCTCATTTTCTGTTCATCTGATGACAGCGTAAGTCCCTGAATCATCATGATCCTGAAAGAACAGCACAGAGTTTCTCCATCAGTGTTTGAACCACAGCCACATGTTGATAAAGCTTCATTCATCTGAGATTCAGATTCAGAACTACATCAGCAGTGTATAGATGAGAGAAGCTGCTGTGCTTTTCTCTGAATAGGACCGAACAGCAGACAGTGATGAAGAACAAGGGAATGAGCTGCTATCTACTCACTTTGAGTGATTTTACTGGAAGAGAGACTAAATAGTAAGTCACATCATCCGTCTGCTCCTAAACATCAGTGCAAACGTTTAACACACAGAACAGACATATCTCTCACTGTAATGTGTGAAATAATAAAGAAGCTTTTAGCAAATTACATTTTAGAACTGAATGGTTTATTTGACTCACATTGTCTCTCGCAGCAGCAGGAGTGGACATGTTGATCGTCTCATACGTTCCTTTATCTTCATTCTCATCTTTCACCTTCAGACAACAAACAGTTAAAACTGCATGATTCACACTTTATTGAGCTTTAAAGACAGAAATCAAATCTAAATCACTGGCATTACTAAACTCACCACCGGTTCACCAGTCCCTCTTTTATTACCTGAAAACAATGTGCCTCATGAAATATGAATATTTAAGATAAGACACACATGAAAAACACTTCATTTTAACAATGCTAACGATGCTCAGATTTCACAAGAAGCAAGATTTGGTTGAATCTTTAAAATTAATGATAGAAATGATTGTTGTTTGATTTGATAACTGTGAGGAATAATCTTCTGTTTCTCAGAGTCACATAATCCATGTTTCTATGATGCATACAATCTGAACATGAGATCTTACAGTGAGATCTGAACTGTTTTTAATTGTTAGAAAGTCAGTTTTTCTCACCAGCTCTTTTTCTCCAGATCAGCCAGAGAAGAGCAGCAATGAAAGCAGCGAACGCAGCAGCAGAAATCACTGTAGAGAACACTAAAATGTGTTTAATGGGAAAATTAAAGTCAGCGGACACAACATTAAATATCATCTGCAGAATGTTTTGCTTCCCTTTTACCTGACATGATCTGTCATTAACGCTGCAGGAAACAATTGGATAAACCGGCATAACAGTTTTATTCTTGTACATTCACTAAAACAGACAGTTCCGTTAGTTGGTGGAAGAACGTCAACGTACTGCTTATGTTTCAGTGCATGCGGAAGGAATAAACTAGGGGTGTAACAATTAACTTGTTTTCTCGATGCATCGATTACAAACCCTGACGATGCATATGCATCAATCTTGAAACATGATTTTTGAATCATGAATCTTCGATTTCGGACAGTAATCGATTTAAAACGTTAAGAATCTAATGAATAATTGCAAAATTGTATAATTTCTATAGCGCTTCAATGCTTTCAAAATATATACACATTAAATGACTACAAGCAGGAATTAATGGAGACCTTGAACAGTGTTCCACAGGATTCCACTCGCGCTCCGTTCCTCTCTCTGACACATTTTTTGAGCAGCTGATGTGTGATCTCTCCTGAGGACTCATGGCCAGTATTGCTAAAGCGAAGTAGTTTTACTTTTCTGTAGTTTTTCAATGGCTCTCGGTCATACCGACGACATTACCTGAGCAGTCGAAGCAGTGCATTTATTGCATGGACGGAGCAAAAATTTAAGTGTTTAAAGCATATGCACAGTTCCATTGAATGATTTATTTATTTTTTATTTAGGCATTTAGCAGACGCTTTTATGCAAAGCGACTTACAAATGAGGACAATAAAAGCAGTCAAAACTAACAGAAGAGCAACAATATATAAGTGCAAATGACAAGTCTCGGTTAGCCTAACGCAGTACACGTAGCAAGGTGTATATACGTATATATATACAGTATATATATGATAAATGTGTTTTAACAATGTTGTTCAACTGAATGTACAAAGGAAACTGTTAAAATAACCACAGCATTAACAACAACCTTGAAATAAGAGCGCAAGGTTTATCTGATAATCAGATGCGTGAAAGTAGCGTTCGTTGCTTGCAAACAGACATCCGGCGCGTTTTCTTTCAGAATCATCATTTGCTGATAGAGAGGAAAAGTTAAATACTATAGCATTTTATTTTATGAAAATCACGGGAGAGATTTGCTTTATTAAAGTCCCCGAGAATGATTAAAACAGAGTCCGGGTGTTGTTGTTCTGTGTCTGTGATCAGATCAGCAAGTTGTTGTAAAGCCGAGCTCACATGCGCTTGTGGAGGAATGTAGACACTTACGAGAATGAACGAGCAAAACTCCAGCGGCGAATAGAATGGCTTGCAATTAATGAAGAGTACTTCTAGATCTGAACAGCACATCTTCTTTAACACAGTTACATCTGTACACCACCTCTCATTGATGTAAAAGCATGTCATACGATTTCCCCGTTGATTCTTTGTCGCGATCTGCTCTGAACAGCTGAAAGCCCGGGAGACTCAACGCGCTGTCCGGAATGGCGTCTTTCAGCCAGGTTTCCGAATCCGGTCCATGAACTTTCCATTTCATTGACTCTCGCACTACACACTGTTGCACATCACCCCGGACTACATTTCCCATCATGCATTGCACTGATTGCACTCAGCACGAATTGCACACACCTGTTTACACTGATTGCACCCAGCTGTTTCATATCACTCCCTCACTATTTAACACTCACTCTGATCCCTTCCCTCTGCCGAGTATTGTTTCAGTATTTATCTCTCCCCTAGAGATAGCTACCTTACGGAGTCCTTGTCATTACCTTAGCCCTAGTCATTTGCCTTAGCCTTAGCCTTAGCCTTAGCCTTCTCGGTTTCTGATCTTTGCCTGGTTCCCTGGATTCACCCCTTTTGTCTTGCCCCTTTTGATTCTGTCTGCCGATCGTCGACCTGTGCTAGCCCTAGGACTATTCTTGTGTTTTGCCCACCATATACCTGTCTGCCATTATCTGACCCATGCCTGCTGTATGACCACGTCTCTGTCTTCTCCAATAAAAAGCTCTGCGAATGGATCCGCAAGTCTCACGTCTCGTCAGCCCGGTTACAGGTAGAGAGCGGAGATTTGCCAGATGGATGCTTGGCAACGGCATTCTGAATCCGCGCTGTCTGAGCTTCACGAGCGCGCCGGCTCGCTTCCCCCGTCTGCGCGTCCTGAAGCGCTTGATCAGCGCCGCAGCTCCCCCGACAACAATGTCCAGCAAAACATCCGAATAGTCGAAAACCGGTGAAATATCGGGTGGTGTGTACTGCCAAATGTCCAGCAATTCATCTCTGGTGAAACTGATTGCAGAGATATAACTAAAGACAGGACAAACTAATAAAAACAACTGCGGAGCATGCCACGGAGGCAGCCTTCAGCGTCGGCGCCATCTTACATTTAATTTAAGACAATAAACACAATAAACACAATAAATAAATACAATTTATGTATGATACAGTGCTAATTGACATATCATTTATTACAGTATAGAAACTATAAAGTATATTTTCTACCTAATTCTGTGCAGAAAATTTAAATAATTGTTTGTAGTATATAAAACAATCATAAAATTGTCATTAGGAAAACAATATAGATTACAAATGATTGAATATTGTGCAGCAGTTTATTTGATTTTTTTTATAGCACATTTAAAGTAAGATAAGAAAATAATTCGGTTACACTTTACTTGAAGGGGTGTGCATAAGACTGACATGACACCTTCATAATCATGACATGACACATGTCATGAATATGAAGGTTTTTTATGCATGTTTATGACAACTGTCATTAAGTGTCATTCTCTCAGTTATGTAATTTTTAATGCAAAGATGACATTGTTTGAGATGTCTTTGTTATGGGCTATGGTTAGGGGTAAGGGTAGGGGTAGGGTTAGGTTAGGGTTAGGTCAAATAATGTCATATTTCCATTAAAAATGACATAACTGAGCGAATGACACTTAATGACAGTTGTCATAAACATGCATAAAACCTCCTTCATATTCATGACATGTGTCATGTCATGATTATGAAGGTGTCATGTCAGTCTTATGCACACCCCTTCAAGTAAAGTGTTACCAATAATTCCATGTAAAAAAAAAAAATATATATATTGTAATAATTCCTTGTAAAAACAAAACTATGAAACTATGAACTATGAAATGATGGCTACCCCCCTGGTGTGACAAAATGTTAGCCTATATAATACTTTTACTCTTTTTTTTTTCTTTTTTTTTTTTAATCTTGGCTTACATAAATTTCTACATATGCCATGTCATGCCATAGCATCATTAAACTAGCATCTAACAATGCACAAAAGTGGGTTTTTTCCTGTAACCTATGGTTCTCGAACCATAAAGGCTGTTGTGTAATTTGCGCCCTGACTAAGCATTTAAAGAATTTAGGGGAAGCATTTAAATAATCCTGTGAATGCACATAAAGAATGCAGAATCGAATCCTTAATTTAATCAAATCAAATTGAAGCTTTCTTAATTTGCAAAAATCATTCTTGAATCGAATCAAAAACCTATGAACCGTGAATCTAATCGATTCGCTGTCTACCCAAAGATTCACAGCCCTAGAATAAACCCATCCGTAACATCTCTGCCCATTGTCTCTGCACGCTTCAACTCTCAATGCACTGCACAAATGTTAATGTAACATGCAATGAAATGTTTTGGTGGTTTGATAGTCTCGCAGTACGCTGCGGATTTATATGTAAAGTATCCATTGAAATTATTTGAATATATTTTGTTACTTTTCATTAAGGTAACATCTCTGAATTTATTTGACATTTTAACTTTTAGTGTAACTTTGAGGGCTGGTCAGGATAATTGTAATAATTTGTTTAATAATTCATAATATTTTTACAGCCCAAAAGGCTGCAGTCCACATTTCCAAGTGCAACATTGTCATTGTCCATGCAGGACATTAAAGAACTATTAATGGAAAAAGTGTGTTGGTACAGGTGCATTGGAGTGTACTGGGAATATACTAAAGTAATAAACCTTCTGATCAAGTTCATGAATTTCTTTCACCATTTCAATTCCATGACTATATGTTGTGTACATATGTTTACTTTTGTAACTACTTTCTATATGTGACCCTGGAGCACGAAACCAGTCATAAAGGTCATTTTTTTTTAGTTTTATACTGAAAATGTATCTGAAAGCGGAATAAATAATCTTTCCATTTATGTATGGTTTGTTAGGATAGGACAATATTTGGCCGAGATACAGCTATTTGAAAATCTCAAAAAAATCTAAATATTGAGAAAATTGCCTTTAAAGTTGTCCAAATTAAGTTCTTAGCAGTGCTTATTACTAATCAAAATTAAGTTATTAGTTTTATACTGAAAATGTATCTGAAAGCAGAATAAATAATCTTTCCATTTATGTATGGTTTGTTAGGATATGACAATATTTGGCTGAGATACAGCTATTTGAAAATCTCAAAAAAATCTAAATATTGAGAAAATTGCCTTTAAAGTTGTCCAAATTAAGTTCTTAGCAGTGCTTATTACTAATCAAAATTAAGTTATATATATATATTTTTTTTATTCATGGTAGGAAATTTACAAAATATCTTCATGGAACATAATCTTTACTTAATATCCTAATGATTTTTGGCATAAAAGAAAAATAATTTTGATCCATACAATGTATTTTTGGCTATTGCTACAAAGATCCCTCAGCGACTTAACTGTTTTACGTTTTTTTTTTTGGTCCAGGGTCACATATGTATTTAAAGCTGCTTTGCAACCATGCTAAATTGTGAAAAGCACTATTTGAAGTGTGGTTAAATTATTGAAAAGGTAAAGTTCATAACGATACAAAGTACTGCATCATTATGAATTATGATTATAATTAATTACAACTCAAAACATTTATTTTCACCTATACTATTTTTATACTCAACAAGTAGAACTCTAATACAGTGTATTGTGTTGTACATTTAATCATAACAGGTCAACAGAGCAAATCACTTTAAGGAGTTACATTATAATGTGCAAATTCACACACAGCGTATCTTTAATTTGGCCAGAATTGCAGGGTGCCTGTCTTGAGATTCAAGAAGGTTTAGAAAAAAAATATGAAATGAGTGTAATGCTATTATAGATTACAGAGGGGTTTTATAATTAAATGCATCTGAAAGTTCATCTAAAATTACCCCGCAGGGTCTAGCTAGACTCCCACCAGGGAATTTTGGCCATTTCCACCACTGATCATCAGTACCATCATCAATGGCTAAAGAGCAGCAGCTGCATCATGTACCTGTAGAAGTGTCTGGTGTGTGTGAATTTGAGGGATCCTGAGAGTTTGTGACTGGTGTCGTCGTTTGAGCTTGATCTGTAGAGAATGAATGTTAGTTCAGATTCATCATACTGTAGAACAGGGGTCCTCTGAGAAATCATCTTCTATACTGTATTTTACTGTACTACAAGTCACGTTTTTATCATCTGAAACATGCTACGATTTATTCCAAACACGCACTAACGTCAAATAAGCAAAACACAGACACTTCAAATTGTGCGCTTCAATGTTTCTAGATATATTTCCCATGTCTGTGTGACAGTAGGCCGTTCGCTGAAAGTTTTGATTCATTTTAGTGACTCATTTTAGGAAGTTGTTCACAGCAAAAGCATTTTGTTTATTTTCTTGTACTGTAGAAAACTAGGAGGTTTTGCTGTTTTTTTTTTTTTGCGGGATCACAAATAAAAATAGACCCTTTATCGTTTGAATGAAGTCTTTCCTCTTATCTGATGGAGTATTTTTGTTTCTACTTATCGCGCATATCTATATCTAGCACAATATAGTTTCTAGCACAATATAATTTCTAGCACAATATAGTTTCTAGCAATACGCAGTCAGCGCGAGCATTCGTGGCGTTTTTCCAAACACATTATTTGCGTATGTGAATTGATGCTGTTTTAAGTAGATATTGGGACACTAGAGAAGAACAAAGCCTTCTTTAATAATAGTTCAGAAACCAAATGTTACGTGAATGACATTATAATTTACTTTTATTTTATACTCATATTTGTCATTTTTGTTCTGTAAAATATGGAATAGTGTAAATATGTGGACCGTTTCCACCAATAAAACAAGCATATTGTGTTCAACACACACAGCCACATTCACTTTAGCCTTAAACACTGTTTTAATTTGAGGATCCTTGAAAACATTTGGTTTTCCAGAAAGTGTGAAAAGCCCAGTCGTAGAATATGACAATCATATTTTAACTTGGATCATAACATTACATGAAACGTTTTGCTGTCAAGTTTCTATTCCAGCAGCACTTCTTGACTGTTACATTAGTTCATTAGTGTGCAGCAGTGCTTTGAGTTTCTCTTCTGTCAGACTGAACCAAGCTTGTGTTCCTCAGTTTGTTCTGCTTCAATAATACTAACAGTCCTTAATATTACTGACATTATGAGGGTCTGAAACTGATTAATGAGCTTGTTTTCTCACCTGAACTCTTGACAGTATAAGTGACTGAGGTCTTGACTTGATCTCTCTGAGTAACATTGCATCTCCACTCTCTGTTGTGATCTTCATTCAGGAGTGTTGTAGTCAGAGAGCTGTTACAGTGTCCTGGAGCTGATATCTGATATCTGGAGTCTGATCTCGTCAGTTTAACACCAGCCTGATTCACCCAATGGAGAAGTGAGATCAGCTCGGGTCTCTAGACATAAAATCATGAAATTATATCAAATTGGTTTGTTACTGAAAAGGTTTCCACTATCAATGACTTCCTATGATTGTTTTCATACTGAGAGCAATAATACCCATAATGCCACAGTCGGTCAAACTTGCTGTCCCTAAACCGTTGGTCTGACTTTCGGTAAAAAAAAAAAGAAGATGGATTTGTTGTTAATATACCAAACTGTTAAGGTTTTTAACACATCGACTAGTTTGATGGCATGATGGCAGAAGTGTTTGATCTCTGCGAC
>NW_015507145.1:0-933 GCF_001515645.1 Sinocyclocheilus grahami
CTTACTTGTATCACACTTGACGTGTTCATTGTTTGCTCATAATCATGCAGTCACTAATCATGCAGACTTACGCTACAAGCTTTTGTAGAATTGTACAGTAAGAAAGTTATTTCCCTTAACCAGGAAATTAACGTTCTTAGAATTGACAAGAGAGTTGACCCTGAGAAGTCAGCTAAATATCTACAGCGGATCTAAAATATTCATAATTAATCATAACTAGTTATGGTTAATTATTCATATTTCTTGTGTTCGTGAACACAAAGGGAGAGTTTGAGTAACTTTGTTGAGGGGGCCGTAAGCAGGGGTCAGCTGATGGCCAGGCTATACATGTAGTCAAACTATAGCTTAAAACACTGATGGTTCACGGGTTTGGTCAATGTGACGAAACTGAAATAAAATAAGATGAACTCAAAAAAAAAAGGAAGATTTTACATATTTTAGTTTTTTTCCTAAGAGTTATGGCCAAGCAGGTGTCACTTGTGGGTGATGCTGAAATAGACTTCATAAACCTAGGGTTAGGCTGTTAGCTAAACTAGCAGGGACCCACCAAATACCTCGTCAAAAGAAAAAGAAACAGTGGGAATTGTTCCTAGTTCTATCTTGGCCTACATTGTGTTGAATGGTAGCTGCCCTTCAATGTATTAGGCCTGGCACTGAGGCGTGAGGAGAAGTAGAGAGGAAACAGGGATTAGGCTACTAATAACCTGTATAACTCGTTAAGGATACAACAGTTGCTAGAACTACTGTAATCCTATACAAAAAGCGAAGATGGTGATGGTGAAATAACTAAAATAAGGTAAAAGTAAAACACAACAAACAAAAATTTAAATAAAAAGGGGTCCTAAGAGCTGTAGGAAATTAAAAGGGAAAGTCAATTTAAAAAAATATATATATATTAAAAAAATAAATTAAATAAAATAAAATAGAAAAAAA
>NW_015507145.1:5379-6058 GCF_001515645.1 Sinocyclocheilus grahami
GTGTCTCTCCCACTGCGTTTCCTTTCGCAGCCTATAGGAGTCCCTAAGTTCTCTTCGGAACGAAGCGTGTCTTGAGTGTTGTTCAGCTGCTGGATCAGAGTCTCTTGAAGTCTATCAATTTCCTCCTGTAACTCCATTCTGCTTGAGTCCTTGTGGGATACCGCTGTGATCTGTTGCTTGAGATCATTTACCTCCTGTTTCAATCCCATTAGGTTGTGGGCCAGGAAGATGATGACCTTGGTGAGCTTTTTGTAGCCATAACTCTCGCTTGAGTCATGAGTCTGAGGTACTCTTCTCTCTGTGTCCAGTTGCTTTCGGCTCAGTAGGTGGTCGTCGGCCCTGGGTAGGGGTGTTCCTCACAATGCCTGGCCAGCCCTCTTTGGTCTGCATTCTGGGCAGTTAGTCTGAGCATCTGCAACATTTTGGCACACTTGTGTTGAGAGTAGGTGCTAGAGACTACTACAAGATCAAAACAGAGTGTGAATGCTTTCGGTCAGCATATGTTTGCTGAAAAGGGCATAAACAGGGTTTTGATTGATGACTTAAGACTACTCTTATTGTCAAATTATCACTCAGAATTTACTGACGGTTCCCCAAACAGGCTTAATCTCTGAGGAAGTGAAGGAGAAAAGGGAAAGCATAAGGAAAAGGAGAGCATTTCTATTCAGATTATGCCTAT
>NW_015507145.1:6303-7502 GCF_001515645.1 Sinocyclocheilus grahami
AGGTTAATGTTTGTACTGGGCTACTTTTTAGTTACAGCAGCTATCATTGTCTTGTTATGAAGTCAGTTGTGCCAGACAATTTTGGAAGCAGAGACAGATTGTGGGGGGCACTAATAGGGAAAAACTTAAACTGTTGAAATAAAGAGTTTTAAAGGGTTAGTGATGGAAACTGTTGACTTGCAGGTCAATGGGCATCAGTGTTTAAGGTTGGTAAAAACGCATACACGGACACATATAATACTTACCGCCTGATATTGGCATGTGTTATTCAGGTGTCAAAGTTGTGCAGAATTGAAGAAAGAAACCTCAAAGACAGTGCCAGAAGGATGCTGGACAGGTAAAGCCTACAAATCTTGCCACATTAATCAAACATTGAGGTGTCAATACTCAATAAGTTACAATGCAAATCAGCACTTTAAAAAATAAAATGTCAAACTTTGTCCGCAATTGTTAACCACCTCAATCTGTATTATATTTTAGGGTTTTAAAAAAATTCCCTCATGTCCAAATTCAACATGAAGGGGGGTGGTCCGCTGCAGAAAGAGGCATTAAAAAAAAAGAGTGCACTGTTCTCGGTCATCAGAGATATGTGTATAAAAACACAACATTTACCAGAGAGCTTCTCTCTTTTAACACACTGAATGGTGATACACTATATATCTCGTTTTTAGTAGTCATCCAAGCAAAAGAGAACGACTCCCTGTCACAATTAGTGTAATTAAAGCAAAAAATTGTCAAGCTTTTCTTGTGCTTTTTCTATTTTCTTTCTTATTTGGCAGATGCTGTGATGACCAACTTCCCGGCAGCAACAGAGTTGGACTTGAGGAATGCAGTTGGGAAGCATTTTAAACAAGAAATAAAACCAATAATTAATCATTTCCTTTAAGTTCACTGTTGGTTGTTTTATTTGTTAAAAGTAAACCAACAAAAGGATTAATCTTTTTTTATGTTGTCATTTATACGTAATGTTTTAATGTTAAGTGTGATAACATGCTCTTGATTTGTATTAGATTAAGTTATTTAAAATATTTTATTTTTTCATGTGTATATTTTTATTATCTTAAGTTGTTAAAAGCTCCAGATTTTTTAATCATAATATTTATATTTAAGTGTATTGTATTTATAATATTTTATTGTCATTCATTCTTTTGTATTTTTATCATTTTGTATTGTCTTAAGTTGTCCAAGTTGTTAAAAAT
>NW_015507145.1:7732-14454 GCF_001515645.1 Sinocyclocheilus grahami
TAGTCGTTTAATAGCCGTCTAATTGATGACTAATCTATAAATGGGCTATGATTAGAGGTCTATTAGATTTTCACTGACAGCCCAAATTTAGCCTCGTTTTAGCCTAGACGTCTAGGCTATATTTAGACGTCTAGTAGACGTCTTTTAAACGCAAAATTGCTTGCTTGGATCCCAGACTTGGACGGTCTGTTAGTACAATTAACCGCACAACAAGACATTTTATTTGATAATTTTAAGAAATAATCACGAAAATAACCCATAGACTGAATAAAACAAAAGCAGAAACAAGGCAGAGATGCCAAGTTCAGCGGCTGACAGAGACAGCAACGTCAATCCACCTGTCACTCAAGTGGCCACGCCCTTAATTATGCCGAATTTTAAGGCTTAATATAATTTAAACGGATGAGTTATAAAAAAATTCACCCCCTCACAGTTGTCATGAAAGGCAAAATTAGCTATATAGACCAAAATCATTTTTTGAACCAGGCTGTAAACATGTTTTTTTCTGCTGTAAAGTTGGGCATTTTAACATGGGGAGTCTGTGGGATTGACTCCCTTTTGCAGCCAGCCTCTAGCGGCCAGTTGATGAATTACAGTTTCAATCACTTCCTTGTTGGCTTCACGAGAGAGAGCGGGAGGTTGCAGCTCGGTTATAACATTTTAGCACCTCCAAATCCCAGAATATTTCATAATCTTCAGAATGTTGACGAAAATATGACGAGTAAAATTAAAATTACACTGCAACATTAGCTAATCAATGAACTTACAATGTTATTTAGAAGAAGTGCTTATAACTTAAAAACAACAACCAATTCACAGCTTTATAAGCACAATATATCGCTAAAATAATGGCAGTATAATCCAAATGGAAAGACAACATTTTTATGAGTTTAAGAGTTTTGTCCCCAAGAAACCCATTAATCGAAAAATGGCTTAATGCATTAACACAGTTAAATCCAGACCAAATTCTAAATTAAAGAATATAAAATTGCTTATAATGTAAGCAATTGACTTGATCGGTGTCGCGTCATAACTGTGTGGGCGGAGTCGGCGTGGGGGAAAACAATCATTTCCCCCTCATTGGAAAAGCATGGTGTTGACTCAGAATGGCCTACATAAAATAATTTCTGCCGCTCGACAGAGCAACATACGAATAAAAAATTGAGCCGTATTGGTCGTCGGACTGTCCATACGATATCTGTGACTGGACAAACGACCCAACGGAATGGCCAGAGGTGTCGTTTCCCGACATTTTTTTTGTTACCTAATTGAGCAAGAGACCGCTTACTGCCTATACGAGATGGCTTGTGAAAGTAAACATTTGTCGTTTTGTATTGCTTAATTTTAATAAAGTGATAAAGACTTGAGTAAAAGCCTGTCGTACTTTCTTACTGATATATTAAAAATATTTTTAACATTGAAAAAACAGGTAATAATAAGGTCCGAAGCAGGGGCGGACTTACCCATTAGGCAAAGGTAGGCGACCGCCTTGGGCCCCCAAAAGCCAAGAGCCCCCTAAAATGCTTTTCATATAGGATATGTTTATTTCCACGACAACCGTCCGAGTCAGTGGCGCCTGCAGGTGCTGTACGCGGTGAGTACCATGAGCGCTCAGACTGATCTGAGATTTGCCCCGCAAACATTTTAGCAGTTATTATAGGCCTGTGTCCCGTATTTCTGTCGACTGAACCCATTCCGTTAATTATGAATTTATCAGTCTTTTGCATGCCAAAGTCAATTTCTGCATAGAAATATTACGCCAAATAGAAGCAGAAATCGTGCTATACTACGCACTTTCATGAGATCGGGTTAGCCTACAACAATTAATTTGTTGGCTATTTTACAAATGGGAATACAACGAATTCATGACAACGTTTACATTCAAGCTACCCGTAAAATTTGTAGTGAAAAGTACTTTAAAAGCGTCTGGAATGCAATAAAGTAATTTTAAAGCTGTTTTTCTAAAGCATTTGCTGCATGGATAAAACATATAAATAATTAACATATCATACAAAATTGCGTTGCAACAAATCCTTTAAATTTTATGGTATTCAGAACAGAGCAACATAAAAATCGGAAAAAGCAGCTTACTTAAAAAAAACAAAAAAAACTTACATTTAACGAACAAAAAAATACTCCAAATATTTTTCAAAATTTACTTTATAAAAAAACGAAACGAAATATAATCACTTTTCCATTACATACAAAACTGAACTATTTTAATAGCTGAAACAGTAGTATAAGCTTTTTTTGGGAAAAGGGGAAAAAAGACGGGCTTAATCCACTTCATCCAACTGCTGTTTTGTTCTCATATGTGAGCATGCTCGTGATATATGTATTTTAGGTGTGTAAATGTATAATTGCCTTTTCATTATTTTTTCAGTTTTATTTAAATTTGTAGTTAAAACAACTAAAAATAAATGTATTTTAAAGTTTAGAATTAGACAGCCTTTGCACACAGGCTTACGCTGAAAACAACAAAAGTGGAACCTCAAGGTTGATCTAGGAAAATGTGTGCAAATGTATAGGGCCCTATTCCTATATTTTGCCTGGGGCCCCCAATTCACTAAATCCGCCCCTGGTCCGAAGTGCCTTGAAGTGCGCAGCTAATCATTTTCACAAATACATGCCGTAAAATAAAAAGATAACATGAAAATATGTATATAAAATACCAAAAAAACATTGTTATTGGTTACTATAATTAAACCATAAAAACAACATGTTTTGCTACACTAACCATAGTTTAACCATGGTATTTGTAGTAAAATTGTGGTTATAGGCTACAACTGGTAATAAAAACGCCAAAAAAAACATGGTTAGCCTCCTATACTTTTACTATAGTAATACCATTGCTAATTTTCGTAAGGGATTGTGTATAATAATATGAAATAAATGTTTTAATACATTATGACATCACAAAATATCAGGGAGTGAGATTTATTTGATTGTGATGCGAAAGAGAGTTACTGTAAGCCCCATCAGAAATGGGTTGCGGTGCAGGGGGACGGGACGAATAACAGATCATTGCAGGGTAAGTAGTGTAGCCTATCTGTGCTTCCCGCTCAGTGCTACCTCCGATATTTGTTTGTCTGTTTATTAGTCCTATACATCTTCAGATCGGTTTTTTTTTTAAACTTATTAGAAGTACAGAACGCCAACACAGCAACTTTTCGGCATTGCACCAAGCAAACATCTATTGAAATCATCACAAAAAGTAAAGATCAAGCGCCTAACAAGGTCTCCGCGCGTTAATTCGAATGGTTTGTTTTCCCCCACGGCATAAACGGTTATGACGTTTTTGTGGGCGTTCCCAGCAATGCCGAACAAGTATATGGACTATGAGTAAAAACTTCAATCATGTAATGTTTTACTAATTAATTAGTTTAGAAATTATAATATTCTAGGCTATATATTATACTGGAATGCATAAATACTCACACACATTCCAATTCTTTTAATGATTTCTCCAAAATTGTCCTCATTTTACAGATATTTTATGTTCTCATTCATAAAACACAAAAACATCATATAATTAACTCTAGTGTCACAGTGTGAACTCAAATAACACAATTATCCATATGCAAGCATTCAGTAGCAAAACCGATGACACACCAGTCAGAATCTCAGGATAGTATAAACAGGAGCACAGGTGACTACTTTAAAAATGCATCCTAGCACTGGAGAGGGAGCTGAAAGAATCCCGACAGGGTTTTACACTGCTTACACCGTGTAGTACAGTATAGTAACTATAGTAACAGTACTTTATATAAGGGACATTTCACTATTCGGTCACCAGTAAACAGTATGACATGTTGTACACACTCGAACTTGTGACTGTCAAATGTTTTTTTTTACCCATGTTTTCGCAGAGCTGAGTCTGAAAGACAACTGTCTAAGGGAGGTTGAGAAAGTGTTTTGTCAGAAGACCAAGAAATTTATTTTTGTACTATATACTACTGTAATGAAATTTGGTCAATTTATCTATGTATGCAATCATCAGTATACTGTATTATGTTACGTACCTATTTGATATTTAGTTATTTTGTTTTTTAACTTTACGTCTCTTGTAAGTTAATCTACTTAGTGTAATGAAAATTGATTTTTCATAAAGCTTATTGTTGTATTTTATTTTTTCTACATTTTTCATTTATGTTGTATACTAAGATATTGAGCTGCCAAATAATTCCTGAATCCAAATAAGAGGTTTTTGTTACAGTGTTCTGAATTGATCTCACTAGTGTTCACTGGGCAGGGAAGTTGTCTGTGTATTTGTACTGTAGGTTTTGTCATCTGAAGCCAAAGTTTGATATTCGTAGAAGTAAGGGTTTTTGACTAGAGTATTTGATTTTGACATAGAACTTTGTACAAGTTTGTTACACAAATGTGTTTATAGTTGTGAGAAAGTGGTGAATTGTTTCATAAATTGTGTGTTAGTAATCGAGAAAAACTAAGACAGCATTTAGGAAAATTTTAACAATTGGAAAATCTTTGGGATAAGCAATGTACACTGATTATATAAAACTATACTGTCAGTACATCATAGTTAAATGAAATTGTTATATGCATTTATTTCTGTTCAAAAGTTTTTTTTTAAATAAGCTTCAAATAGGCCTATTCCTTATCCTGTGACTTTTTCTAGTGGACAACATTAATATCACAGCTTTTAGCCTCAGGTTATGTTATCACATAGGCTTTGATAATAAAATAAACTGCATAAATAATTGAGTTTTTTTTCTTTGAGCACTCATTATAATTCACTTTTCAAGCAATATCACATAACAATCAATTAAAAAACATGTAAACCTATTCAGTGACTAACATGGAGCATCTAAATATATTCACAGTTACAGTTTAAATAAAATAATACAATATGATAATATAGGCTAATGTTAATCGGAGTACATATGAACTTACTGGTAATAGTTAATACAACACGTCTCTAAAGAAAAAAATAATACAGTAGACCTCATTTCTGAAAACTAGACAATTGTATGATCAGCAGATGTCTATTATTTCAGAGTTCAGGTTTTGTTTTTGTTTTTTCATGTCATACAGCTGCCTATTACAAGAGCAGTTTCTTGTAGGCTAACTCTACATGTTCATATTAATAGCCTATATATTGATAAATAATTAATAAATGTTTATACATAGGCCTATTTGAAAATGTTTTGAAACTGGTCTACCCAGTTTGAAACATTTTCATTTTCAAATGTTATGTCTATTAAAACAAGGCTGTAGCAAATATAGTAGCGTATTGTTCATGTGTTGATATCTACTGAAGTCTAATGATCACAGTCGTAGGGAAACAGTGGCGTAGCGAGTCAGCCCCAGGCCCATGCAAAAAATGTGTACGGCCCCGCCAAACGTTATGGGCTCCAACTCGGTTAACTTAACTTAGGCCCTATTGTTGATTTTTCTAAAGTAAATAACGTTACGTGAATCGTGACTATTCACAAGCTTATTTACGGTATAGGCTAATGCTTGGAAATTATGTTTAAAGTTTTCAAGTCCATTATTTGTAGCATGCAAGCCATTCAATAATCGCAACTTTGTACTTTGTTAATACAAAATCTCAGCCTTCTGTCAATTTTATGATCAAATACAAACAATAAACGTCTTTTTACGCTCTTTAATTTGTAGTGAGATAATTCGTCAGTAGTGGCATATGAATCAATGATATTTTCCTCTTTAATATTTGCAGCATGAAATAAACATGAATATTTGAATGCATGTTTAAAAAAATCAGAACAATTTAATACAAACTAATGTCTCATGAATCGATCAATCAGAGTTTTAAAAAAAGTCAAAAGAATTACAGATGCCACAGACTTTTTTTTTGGAGGAGTAGGCCTATACGTGGAATTTTTACATTAACTTCACGCAATATAACATGATTTTATTATCGTAATTTTGACTTTATTCTTAAAATATTATGACGTTAATATTATTTATTTAGTTATTTTTCAACGTGGCACAAAAATGCTGCCGTATAGGCTACTGAATGCAAACACAATTTTGGCTCAGTGGCCCAAAAAACAAACAAAAATAAAAATAAAAAACAAACAAACAAAAAAGTAAAAAATAGTGAGGGCATATTTGAATTATTTGTTAATAAACTAATGTTTTCTGAGTCAATGTTGCAAAAATGAATTTGATGAACCTGACTTGCCATCTCCTCATTGGACGTGCAGGAGACATGCATCTTTAGGGATTACATAATGAAAGAGTTTTTGTTTTCGATTTTAATTATTTCGTTTTAAAATAGTTATTTAAAGCATTCTATAGATATATTTATCATGTCGGTGAAGCGCTCCTGCTCAAGACCAAGAGGACAGAAAGCGCATCCTGTTTGTTTTCCTTACTTTACAAAAGTACAAGGTTTTGTTGATATTGTGAGTGCACACAAATACAGGTAGACAATTTGCAGTTCCGAATGATGCATACTCTTACCTTTATGAGCAAAAATGACGGCGTATTTTTAATTTTCCACTGTTATTAAAAAAATGCAAGTCATCGCGCTGGCGCCTTCATGTCCTGCAAAGCCCGCTTTAACTTCCACTCTCTGCACAAATGATTGGATATGTATGGAAGCCCGTTTCTATGGAAGCCCGTTTCCGCCACTGAATAAAAAAATATAATTCTGTAAGTCATAATAATGAGAAACTTTCTCAAAATTATGACTTAGTATCTCGTTATAATGAGAAACTTTCTCGTAATAATGA
>NW_015507145.1:15103-21196 GCF_001515645.1 Sinocyclocheilus grahami
TATGTCTGTGTTTGAGATAAGTGATTGAGTTTTTCGTGTATGTTTGTTTAAAACAAAAATCTCACTAAATAATTCAATTTTGTTGTTATTGTCTTTTCTCTATCTATCTAAGTGTATCCGGAACCTCTGTGAAATCACAACCACCAGATCTACATTAGGCTATTAACATTCCGGTTTTTCTTACCTAACCAGATGTTTGTCGTTAAAAAGGGTCAGTAGGTTTCACACCCTTTGACCAGTTACTGAACTTTTCACTAAACGTTTGACACTGCAGGGTCATGTCATAAATAACTGCGTTGGAGATCCTTTGATCAATGAACTGATTACTTGACACAACACCAAAGTTCACAACGCCAGATCCTCAAAAACTCCTTAGATTGCAAATGAGTTGCAATCCCGGAAACAGGCTTAGTGTTCACACAACCCAGACACCCGGCCCCTTTCTAGTTTCATTGCACTGCGTGAGACGAAATATTTGCATTTCGTACCTTGTTGTAAAAACCTTAGATGTTTAATTACGTATGTCTGTTTTAATTGATAGATAACACTCCACAAGCGTTACAGACGGAAAATCAAAGAGTCTCCCCCGAAACACCACAGTTAACTGTCATACCCCCCACCGTAAGTTAAATTTGACAAAAACCAAAGAGTAAATAAAGGAATTACTAAATTAAGTGTGAATAACTAAAATAAAATAAAATGAAACAAACCAAACAACATTTTTCCTCTGGCTTAGAGGTTAATTGTTTAGAAGAAAACTTGACTACCCTAATTTTAAAAGTGAACAAAAATAAAAAAGTCTGGGTTAGCACGCCGTAAGTTAAAATAAAGGTATTACTCAAATAAGTGTGAATAACTCAAATAAAATAAAATAAAAACAAACATGTACTTGTTTACAGTTTCATATTCAGCATACTGTAAATAAAGCAGTTAAATGAGCACATAGTATTACTTCAGTTAATTCCGTGTTAACAAACAGTACGTACTTCAGCGGTTCTTTGTGTGATTTCATAATAAAAGCATCTAAATTGTTAACAGACTATTATCTTTTATATTAAAACTTAATAAAAATGCTTAGTAACGCACAGTTGTGTAAGACACGAACCAAAACATCACATTAATAAGTTATCAGGCCTTTTACAGATGTACGTATCTGTATCGATATTTTTTGTTTTAGATCACGGTGAGATGTAAGCATTTTTCTTTTATTTTCTAACTTGTAACAAACTAACTAGTTTAAATTGTAATGACAGAGTACAACATAGACTTTGCCAAGTATCTTATTGCTTAACGGTCTGATATTTTTTGTTTTGTTTTTGTTTTAGATGGTAAGATAAGTCAGCATTTTTTCTTTCTTTTCTAACAGGTAACAAACTCTCAAACTTTTAAATTGTAATGTTAATTGTAAGTAGATTTTGACTGCACGTACTTTTTAACGAACTATCTGAAAGGATACTTTTTGTTTCAGATCATGGTGAGAAGTCATCATTTTTATCTCATTTTCTAACTGGTAACAAACTCTAAATAGTTTTTAAATTGTAACAGAAAAACTGCCGTATTGTTTAACGAACTATCTGATACTTTTCTCTTTTTTTTTTGTTTAGATAGATGGATAGCAGCCTAGTTTTATTTTTATTTTCTAACTTGTAACAAACTCTAACTAGTTTTTAAATTAACAGCACTTAAATATTCGTCTTAACCCCCCTGGTTTTTACTCTTTTCTTGAAACACAGACATTACATTGTTTATATATTTTTTTATATAGTTTGATGTTTTTCTTGAAATGTATGTGTGTGTGTGTGTGTGTGTGTGAAAACTTTAATAAAAACTTATCTTATCCCCGTTTAATAATCATACCATGTTTCACAATTTAAAGTTTAAAGCACATAGTTAAAAACCGTTTCAACTGACCCCACACAAAAACACTTTCCCAAACAATCATAAATTCCATAGGATCATTGGGGTGGATAAACAGATGGCCGGGTTAGATGGGTGGGGGGTGTACAGAAACAGGTGTCCAAACAGATGTCCATTTATGGTAGGAGGAGGGGGGTTTATGAGGGGCAATAAATAAATAATTTTTTTGTCATACAGTAGCCTATACTCTCTCTTAGAAGGCATAAACTTGGCAGGCTGTGCACTGAAGCTCTAACATGACTTGCTGTGTCTATAACTTGTAACCATAGCCGCAGGAACGTATTTTGAGCTGGGGTGGGGTCACGTGACAAGAGTGATGCGAGAAGACTGACACTATATGATGGCGGATCCAAATCGCAACTTTTGTTAATAAAACTTTCATTTATTCGTTTAATAGCCTATAAGTGAGTGTCTTTGTTGCTTGGTTTTCATAAAAAAAAATAACAATGAACCACAAACTAAGCATTCGTTTTAAATAAGGGAAAATACCTTATTTATTTGGGTTACAACGGCTATATCCATCTTATTCATTTTGTCAATGCAAGGTAGATGTTTAATATATGCAAATTTGCCATTGTACTATTTTATGGCTGATGTGTTTTAATTAATAAGATAATAAACCACAAACTACGAACGTTTTACGGTAGCCTGAGGGGAAATCCATAGGCTATTTATTTGTGTTAAACGTGAGTAAAACATTTATTTATTTATTTTAATTATTTATTATATATTTATTTTGTTAATAAAAGTTCAAAGTTTAATGATTTTGTTGTTGTTTTCGATTAATAATAATGAGCCATAAGCATGCATTTAAAGTAAGGGGAAATCCAAAAACCTTACATTTATTTGTGTTACAACGCGGGTACATCAGTCTTATTCAGTGGCGTAGCAACTCAGCCCCGGGACCATATGCAAAAAATTTGTAAAACGTGTAAATGTTATGGGCTTCAACTCGGTTAACTTAACTTAGGCCCTATTGTTGATTTTTCGGAAGTAAATAAATTTCCGTGAATCGTGACTATTCACAAGTTGTTTTATTTAGGGAAGGCTATAGGCTAATGCTTGGAAATGTTGTTTAAAGTTTTCAAGTCCATTCATTATTTGTAGCACGCAAGCCACCCAATAATCGCATCTTTGCGCTTTGTTACTACAAAGTCTCAGCCTTCTGTCAATTTTATGATAAAATACAAACAACAAAAGTCTTTTTACCTCTTTAATTTGTAGTGAGAATTCGCCTCAGTTCAAGCTACATATGAATCAATTATATTTTCTTCTTTAATATTTGCAGCACGAAATAAACATGAATATGTGAATGCATGTTGAAAAAAATCAGAACAACTTAATACAAACGAATGTCTCATGAATCGATCAATCAGAGTTTTAAAAAAAGTCAAAAGAATGACGGATACCACAGACTTTTTTTTGGAGGAGTAGGCCTATGGGTGGAATTTTCACATTATACAACATGATTTTATTATTTTAATTTTAAACTTATTCTTAAAATATTATGACATTCATTTTATTTATTTAGTTCTTTTTAAACATGGCACAAAATTCTACAGTATAGGCTACTGAATGCAAACACAATTTTGGCACATCAGCCCAAAAAACAAACAAACAAACAAAAACAATTATAACAAAATATTGAAAAAAAAACAGTGAGGGGATATTTGAATCAATGTTGACTATCCATCCTCATTGGACGTGCCTTTAGAGAGAAATGCATCTTTACTGATTACATAATGAAGACTTTTTGTTTTCGATTTGAATTATTTCGTTTTAAAATAGTAATTTAAAGCATTCTATACATATATTTGTCATGTCGGTGAAGCGCTCCTGCTCAAGACCAAGAGGACAGAAAGCGCATCCTGTTTGTTTTCCTTATTTTACAAAACCACAAGGTTTTGTTGATATTGTGAGTGCACACAAATACAAGTATACCCTTTGCAGTTCCGAATGATGTGTACCTTTATGAACAAAAATTATGGCGTATTTTTAAGTTTTCCGCTGTTCTTAAAAAAAATGCAAGTGATCACGCTGGCGCCTCCATGTCCTGCAGAGCGCGCTTTAGCTTCCACTCTCCGCACAAACGATTGGATATGCACCTAACAGCGCTCATTTATCTGGGTTAAATGTTTAAATTAATACTGTGAAATGCATGAAGTGTTTTATGTCTGTTTATTTTAGGCAAGTCGTGTTGGTTTGAGAAGGCTAAATTGATCAAACATAATGCTCAACTCACTGTCTGCCGCTGCCGCTTCGTTCTTTTAAAAAAACAAAACTTGAATTTAACAAACATAAAATGTTCCAAACATATTTCTAAATTAACTTCATAAAAATACAAAAAGAAATATGACCACTTTGCCATTAAAAACTAAAACTTAACTATTTTAATAGCTGTGTAATGGGGAAGAGAGAGAGAAAAAAGTCACGGTATCCAGTCGGACTCAGGCCGAGAATTCTCATAAAGCTGTTGGACAAGGGCCGTGCAGGGCTCTATTCGTTCCCTCGTTGCCCCCAAACTGCCCGGGCCCATATGCACCTGCATACCCTGCATAACCAGACGCTACGCCACCGATCTTATTTGTTCTTATCTGTTCATAAAAGATTTATGATTAATATAAGCGACTTTGGCATTGTAGCATTGTTGATGTTGTGTGTGTGTGTTTTTCATTAAGAGTAATATTGAATCAACCTTAAGAATTAATTTTGTTTCAAGAATAGGAAATATCTAACGTTAAAGATCAAAATAAGCGCTACAGATGTGAGAATGCGAGATTTGTTGCTGCTGAGGTAGACGCTCTCGCTCTTTCTCTGCTGTCTGTAGAAATTGTTGTTAATTCTTAATTTGGGAACGGCAGAGACATGTTACAGGTTATAATATAATCCAGAAATCATGGCAACAAATGATTTTTTTAAGTCAGTTTAATACGTTTAATCAGTTGAAACGACTTTCACAGTCAATTTGATTCAACTTAACTCATATTTAACTGTTGCTTCTTGTCATTGTAGGCTTAGGCTACTTTTTTCAATTAATTTTAATGAATATACTAATTAATAAAATTAGTATTATTTATTTTGTATTACATATTGTTAATTCATTTCTTTTTAAGACCGCACCCCCAGCACCCCCATTTTTTTTTTTTTTTAGAAGGGTATAACTGCAGCCTGGAGATCTCCAAATGGGGGCGGGAACTCCAAAACGGGGTGGGAGCTCCAAAATAGGGCGTGGCTTCCTCCCATTGACAGACAGGCACATGACACGCATGTGCAATTTTTTCCCCCCCAATCCACTTCAGTGCAAACTCCGCCCCACAGCTGATTCTAAAGTTTTTATTGGTTGTGTCAATTAAAGTGTTGATTTCGTACACTATGCTACAAAAAATACTAACCCCTAAACCTACCCCACACCTGACCCTAGCCTTAACCAGTGAAATTGACTGCACAGTGGGATTGGCGCTGAATAGCGTGGTAAAGAAAGTTGCAGATAAACAGTTAATAATATTATGCGATATGAGATCGTTCCGTAACTCCCCAACTGGACAATGGCACTTTTTTAGTTACACCCAGCATCACTACCCCCTCCTACCCTGCGAATTTCGTGCCCGGGGATGCCCCCCGTTGCTTGGTAAAATCTTTCCCCTGCGCTGATGGCTCGTGGGAGAGCTCGTGGGTGATTCCCGTTTATTAAGCAGAGGTTCAAACTCCAGTCCGAACACCACTGGCCACGAGCTTTGGGCTCTGCTCTCACGGAGAATATTTATTTCTATAGCATTTTTTATTTTAGATCAACTAGAAACAATGTTTAATTTATAAAGTTTTATTTTGAAATGTAAGTCAGTAACAATTGGCCGAAGCCAGAGCCAATGGTGAAAGTCTTTGCGTGAAGAGACCCTGCTCCATTTTGGAGGTTCTGCCCACTTTTGGAGTTCACGCCCCATTTTGGAGATCTCAGGTCTGCAGTTATACCACTGGATTTTTTCGTGGGCTAAAAGCAAAAGCACTTTATTTGACCTTCCGAAAGTAGATGCAATTAGGAATCATTGGTTAAGATTTATTTACAACAGAACAGCACAACCCAGGTGTTCGAATTTGTGCAACGCATTTTATGGACGACAGTTTTTTGAACCTAGAAGAGTACAAGGCTGGCTGTGCACAAAGGCTATTTCTAAAAAA
>NW_015507145.1:21515-28081 GCF_001515645.1 Sinocyclocheilus grahami
CCCCCAATCCACTTCAGTGCAAACTCCGCCCCACAGCTGATTCTAAAGTTTTTATTGGTTGTGTCAATTAAAGTGTTGATTTCCTACACTATGCTACAAAAAATACTAACCCCTAAACCTACCCCACACCTGACCCTAGCCTTAACCAGTGAAATTGACTGCACAGTGGGATTGGCGCTGAATAGCGTGGTAAAGAAAGTTGCAGATAAACAGTTAATAATATTATGCGATATGAGATCGTTCCGTAACTCCCCAACTGGACAATGGCACTTTTTTAGTTACACCCAGCATCACTACCCCCTCCTACCCTGCGAATTTCGTGCCCGGGGATGCCCCCCGTTGCTTGGTAAAATCTTTCCCCTGCGCTGATGGCTCCTGGGAGAGCTCGTGGGTGATTCCCGTTTATTAAGCAGAGGTTCAAACTCCAGTCCGAACACCACTGGCCACGAGCTTTGGGCTCTGCTCTCACGGAGATTATTTATTTCTATAGCATTTTTTATTTTAGATCAACTAGAAACAATGTTTAATTTATAAAGTTTTATTTTGAAATGTAAGTCAGTAACAATTGGCCGAAGCCAGAGCCAATGGTGAAAGTCTTTGCGTGAAGAGACCCTGCTCCATTTTGGAGGTTCTGCCCACTTTTGGAGTTCACGCCCCATTTTGGAGATCTCAGGTCTGCAGTTATACCACTGGATTTTTTCGTGGGCTACACTCCAGGGGGTGCTGCAGCACCCTCAGCTCCCCTACTTCCCGCGGTAATGCTTATCAGCACACTGAAAAGACTATTTTTGCATTGCAAATAAGATATAATTTCACAAGTTAGGAACATCCTGCATGTGGGCAAGCTTTGGTCTTAACATTGTGTAAGGGAAACAGGTCAATTTAGCTCAAAGGGAATCATTTAAGATTTTAAAGGGAATTTGGACAGAATCACTGTTTTACGGCTGATCACTGAGACGGCCAGCGACCCATTGAACGGGCCGTATAACATCAACTCTGCAATGGATATTAATATCCAAAATATAGTGAAAACACTATTAATTAGCACAGTAACAAGATCGGCAGTTTAAGACATTAACTTGTAAGCACAAAACACAAGATACTTCTCTTTTCAATATAAATAAGGCTTTATTGGGTAAATCTAAGACATATAAACTAATCTAACACTGGCTTTATCATAGACTTCAATGTAAACACCACCTTTTCGTTAGCTTAGCAACACCGTGGAGTTTGTTTACGATAATAACTGCGTGTCATGATCGTAACTATGGCAACCAAAACAAGCTCTAGTGGCTAGCATGTGAATAGTTGCATTGCAAGTACAGTTAAGCATGTGAAATGTCAACGCATAACAACACCGCTTTTGGTTGGTTTTGCGATGTGGCGCATAAACTCTCAGTTCGTTCAGAGTTAAATTTAACTTAATTCAAAATAGCAGCTTTGTGCTGCAGTTAAGGGAAGCAGTGATAATGATCTGAAATCTCCGAGCCAGTTTCTCTGGACACGTAAACACAACAGCTTTTCTTCGCTGTTGGTACAAAGTTAATATTACTTTGCTTGATCTAGCTTTTAAAACACTCCCATTCAGATCGCTCTCGGATACACGCAGTGTTAAACGAGATTAAATTTACTTTGTGAACAGACAGGCAGGCAAGCATTATTCTCTAATGTTTAACCCAGGGAGTTGAATAGCATTTTGATTGGGCAATGGAACACGCACTGGCAAATCAAACTATGAATAATAAGGTTTTGATAAATAGATTGAGGAACACGCTCAAACTATTCTCTATCACCGATTTATTTCCCTTTTAACTACTGCAGTTTAGCTCCGTTCAGCTAACGGTGACTGAGATTCAGGGAGAATAACTATTGAAAGGCATTGGAACACGCAATGAAATCAATTCAGCTATAAACAAAACATTACAAAAACGAGGAACATGCTCAATTTCTACCTTATTGTACGATCTCAGATGTTAACTTTAAGTTCACTTACTGCAGTTTAACAATAGAGAGGCAGACTCAAGTTACAGCCTTCTCTGCATTCATTCAGTTCATTCATTCAAGCGGTCACGCGCTGCTTACGTCACACACACACACATACACACCGTCTCGACTCAGAAGCTTCTAATCTTTCATCCACAGCAATAGAAAAGATTAAATAACTTGGTTTATGCTCACAATTTAGATTAAACTGCCCGCATTCTCCACCATTATATGTAAGGGAAACAGGTCAATTTAGCTCAAAGGGAATCATTTAAGATTTTAAAGGGAATTTGGACAGAATCACTGTTTTACGGCTGATCACTGAGACGGCCAGCGACTCATTGAACGGGCCGTATAACATCAACTCTGCAATGGATATTAATATCCAAAATATAGTGAAAACACTATTAATTAGCACAGTAACAAGATCGGCAGTTTAAGACATTAACTTGTAAGCACAAAACACAAGATACTTCTCTTTTCAATATAAATAAGGCTTTTTTGGATAATTCTAAGACATATAAACTAATCTAACACATAAACACAGGCATTCACACATTCACACAAGTTTCAGGAAGAGAGAAAATCAGGAAATAATTTAGTTTAAGAGAATGAAAATGTGAAATCCCAAGTTTACAGCAATATGTGCAATTGCATAGATCTGAACAACCATTAATCACTTAATTAACCCTCGCACTGAGTTACTCAATGAGGTTAAAATTTATATTAAATGCACCAGTTCAGCTAGAATCTGGAGGTACTTGTTGCTTGTGTACGGGGTTCCCTTTGTTGTCGTCCTTGCCGAAAAGGGGGTTTCCCGCTGTTGCTGATTGGCTGGAAGTTCGGTCTTGGGAAGCCAGTGGTTGGGCGTTAGCTGACGACACGGAGTTGTGGTTGAAGTTGAATCGGACTCGGAGACACGGCGTTAGGCAAAACTTAACTCGGAACACGAAACTCTCAACGGAAAATAAAAGAAACTAAAGTAAAGAAATAGAAGTAAAGTTTGACGAGACTATGTGGCGTTTCTCTTCATGGTTTTGGAGGAGCTGGCATGTAAGCCAGAGCACGCTCAAAAAGCTAAAGAAGCATGACTAAAAAGCATAGCTCAAAGCTATGACTAAAAAGCCGCATGGCTAAAAGTGATGACTTGAAAGCACATGGCTAAAAGCGAAAAACTAAAAGCTAGACGCAAAAAGCATGCTAAAAAGCATGACTAAAAAGTGAAGGTAAAGCTAAAAAGGGCTAAAAAGGGGTAAAAGGGGGAAGATTTGATGGTGTCCTGAGTATTTAAACTGGGCTTTTGGACACATCCCAAATGGTGCTTTGACCAATTAGATATCATCTTTGCTGGGGTGTTGTATATTTCTCCTCCCCGTACTTAAATCAACGTGTCATCTCATCAGGCACATGGTCAGAGTTTTCCCACTCTTGCAGAGTATAATTTTGGACATGATTTCTATAACAAGAATATGATACATTTGACAAAGATTGGATTGGAAGAAATGTTTCAAGCAAGAATTTTCACACACACACATACTAAACATGAATATGAACCCTTAAGCTATTCAATAGTTATGAAAAAGACATACGCAATACGTTATTAAAACCTGATAGTCACACATGTGGGTTACATACATAATATGGAGTTATGCATAGAAATGATTAGTTGCTCACAAGTCCTTTTAGTGTCATTTAGATGCATACTTACATGGAAATGCAATTTCTGTGTCATTCTCTGAACATAAAGACATGTTCTGTGAAGACCAGAGGTTAAGATGTCTCTCATAAGGAATTTCAGTCTGTTCTCTGTCGTCGAGGTGGGGGAAGTTAATCCAAAGAGCTCGTGATCATCACTGGTTTACGTGTGATGGTCATGCTGTGCATCTCTGACCATTTAATCTTGATTACTTGCCCCCAAAATTGACAATCTCCTTGGAATTGTCAATAAGTGTTATTTTTTTTAAATGCTGTGAGCTACTCAAAGCTGCTAGTTGGTTCAGGCTTGTGGCGCCAGGATCTGATTTACGAACATCCTGTGTCTTGGGCCTCTGTGGAATTCGGCTCCTCGTGTTTCAACTGTTCTTTATCAAATATTAAATTGTCTGATTCAGTCTGATAGCCTACACATCCCCCCTTTGATCGGCGATGTGCTGAGCTAAAGACATCAGCGAGTGCTGGAGAAACAAAGGCAGAAGAAGCAGACAAACACAGCAAACAACAAGACACCTCCATGACAGTTACTGTACTGGTGCAGGCATCAGGTTATTTAGGTACAGGTGGTAAAGTTCAATTAGTCAAAATAGTTTTGTAAATTGAATATGTTTTATTTCAATCTGGAAATTGTTCTAATTTGGTTCCGTACATTGATTCGTCAATCAAATGTTGCGGATAACTTTGTTTGGTTCTTCTAGGTTGTCTTAATTTAAAACGTTTACCGTTAATTTTCTAGTAACATCATTTGCAATTAAATGAATTGACCTATCGTGCATGGAGCTCTCTGGCTTCCATTCAGTTTAGAATGACTGGCGGAACTTCGGCATGGCTGTGTGAAGCTGGGGTGCAAACTTTGTCTCCAATGTTGCATTTCCCTTGTGATGCCTTCTGGTTGTGGCAGACTTTCTGACCTTCTGTGCTTGGGTGGTTGCTGTTGGACAGACAGGAATGTGGTTCTTGGAGTTGGAGTTAACTTGACAGTTTGTTAGTGAGCGATGGGTGACTGAGGTGATGTTCTTTGGTACCTCAGAGTTTTCATCAACAGTTGGCCGTGAGAGACTTGCTCGCTCTGGGTGGTTGTTGAACAGGTGCTTGTCATCTCTGATGTGGTGTACCAGATGATCTGTCGCTGGTCACAGTGAGCATGACTCCACTTTGTGGTCATCCATGTTCAGCTTGTCTTGAAGGAACTCTTTCATTTGTCTTATGACTTGTTCCATGTCGTCTGACGGTAAGCTGTCTTGTTCTTGTGCATACTCAGCACTGTGCATGTCTGAGTGGTGCTCAGGTGGGTTTTGTTGTCGCTTACCCACATGAGTTGCTCTTGGATGAGTAAGGTGATTACCTTTGGATGTCTGGTTAGGTTTCCAGTTGTTCTTGTCTTTTGGGTTTCTTGAGAAGTGTGGCTGGTCCCATGGATTTTTCCAGCGGTTTGGCTGCAAACTGGCATGGACATGGGGGGCGTGTGTGTGTATGTGTATGTTAGACCAGTTTATGTGTTTATGTAGTATGTTAGACTAGTTTAAGTGTTTATGTAGTTAATAAAACCTTACTTGTATCACACTTGACGTGGTTCATTGTTTGCTTATAACTGGAGTCACTTAATCATGCAGATTTATGCTATAAGCTTTTGTAGAATTGTACAGTAAGAAAGTTATTTCCCTTAACAAGGAAATTAACATTCTTAGAATTGACAAGACAGTTGACCCTGAGAGGTCAGCTAAATATCTACAGCGGATCTAAATATTCATAATTAATGATAACTAGTTATGATTAATTACTCATATTTCCTCATGAGCTGATTCGTTACAGTCACGTAACTGTTGAATGGTCATGGAGCCATTCCAGGCCATGACGCCTAGAGGGTGGCTGACTCCAGGGTGCAGATTTCTTAGAAAGAGGCTTTTGAAGTTCACATCCTCTTCAAGGTCAGGTTCGTTGTGTGCACCAAAGTAGGCTTGTCGGCTGTAGTAAGCTTGTGGAACCTCTTGTCGACCTTGTTTGATCTGCAAGGCAGTTAACAGTCCATGTTCAGACTCAGGGTCTGTAAACTCTTTAATCAGGACCTCACAAAGTAGCTGGTAGCTTGACTTTGTTTGACTGGGCTGTCGATCTAGGAAGTTTCGTACCTCAGGACTTGACGTGGCTCATAGGAGGTATAACCTGTCTCTGTCAGTCACATGAGGTCTCATTTCCAGATGAAATTCGATATCTTGCAGGTAAGCCTGGATGTCGTGGACCTCTGCGGAGTTTGGTTTGAACTTGCTGATGTTTTTAGACAGCTTACTGAGGTCTTTGATGGTCGTCCCATGTGCTGCTCCAAGTTCTTTTCTGACCATGTAGAGCTCATCGTTGGTATCGTCTAGTTGTTGGGTCAGATTGTCCATTTCAGTTCTGTACCTTTCAAGGTGGGTTTCCAAGGTACTGATTTCAGCATTCTTGTCTCTGATGTGATGGCTTTCTCTAGTAGCTGTTCGGCATACTGGAGTCTGTTTACCAGGTCTTTCTGGGCAGTCTTTGCATGTTGTTGGTCGAGCTGAGCTGCTGCCAGGGCTGCTTGGAGCTTCGTAACTTCCTGCTCCCTCTCGTTGGGTGCTTTGAGTTGATCTTGAACTTTCAATTCCAGCTTGAAGGTGGGTGATGTGCTTGTCGCTCAGTTTCAGCTGGGTTGTGAAGGCATAGCTTAGGGAGCTGGTGATCTTGACTAGCTCCTCGTGGTTGTTGTTCTGGCTTGAATCTTGTGTCAGGAATCTTCTCAGGATTAGGATTATTATTAAAAATAATAACAGTTCAAATGTCTTGGGGGTGAGGCTGTCTGTCATGCCTCTCAGCCAAGTATTCACATCTTCCCCATGGGCAATGGGGTCTGC
>NW_015507145.1:28647-34081 GCF_001515645.1 Sinocyclocheilus grahami
AGGATTAGGATTATTATTAAAAAATAATAACAGTTCAAATGTCTTGGGGGTGAGGCTGTCTGTCATGCCTCTCAGCCAAGTGTTCACATCTTCCCCATGGGCAATGGGGTCTGCAATCTGCGGCATGTTGGCACGCTGGGGAGAAGAGAGACTGACACAGATCTGTGTGGAGTAGAAGCCTATTTGTGGTGGGACAACTAAGTGTTGTGTCAGTGATTGTGAACCACTAGTGAAGTGTGGTGATGACTGTGTTGGTCTCAAGGTGTCTAAGTAGACTAGGGATGCGAAGACTTCGTCACTCTAATGTGATGAGGAAGAGGAAAAAGAGAGAAAAAGGTGAAAACAATTAAATGAAAAGAAACAATTCCTTTTCAGTTAGAGAAATTCTTTTTTTTTCAATTGAATGTTGATATCAAGAAGGTAAACAATATTATTAAATCTCTGTTTTAGACAAAAGAATGCAAATAATAATGTTGATATCTCTTTTCTTAGTCTGACACGATTGATACCGTACAGCTTACAGTTGGGCCGCTCACCAGGGAGGCTGCGAAGGTGACAGTTGTTCAACACTTTATTACTATTAAATTGATCTCAGCATTTGATGAGATGCTAAAATTTGGATTGTGTTTCCAAATGTAGGGAGGTTTGGAAGAACGAAGGAGGGGTTAATTACAATCAAATTCATAAGGACGATTCGTCTTCTTCGGCAAGATTGTGTATTTCATTCAATCTCTGTTTTAGACAAAAGAATGCAAATAATAATGTTGATATCTCTTTTCTTAGTCTGACACGATTGATACCGTACAGCTTACAGTTGGGCCGCTCACCAGGGAGGCTGCGAAGGTGACAGTTGTTCAACACTTTATTACTATTAAATTGATCTCAGCATTTGATGAGATGCTAAAATTTGGATTGTGTTTCCAAATGTAGGGAGGTTTGGAAGAACGAAGGAGGGGTTAATTACAATCAAATTCATAAGGACGATTCGTCTTCTTCGGCAAGATTGTGTATTTCATTCACATAGAATTGATTGATGGTTCTTACAGGTCCCTACACCTCTGAAGAGGAAAGCAGGAGAGAACAGGAGAGAAGGGACGGAGACAGTAAATGGAGTGGATCGGGTCCACTAGCAGGCTCTGTTGCTGTTATGCCCAACTACTAGTAGAGCATTGTTTTTAGTTGCTGCACAACTAATCAAACAAAAATAAAATTTGAGTGAAAGAGAGTTGTCTTGTAGTGAGGGATAACAATGTCTCCTATTAGGGGCTCAGGTGTGTCGTTGCCAAGCTAGGATATACAGAGGAAAGAGAATGGTAAGTAAAGTAAAATTAAAAAGTAATAAATGGGCAAAATAAGTAAAATTAAATTAAATAAAGGAGGAAATCAATAAATAAAACAATAATGGCTAAGTGTATAACCAAACAGGGGTAAAACGCAATAAAATAATGAGTAAGTATAAGTTTGAATAGAATTTATTGATGGGGTAATAAAATCAATTAGGTAGAATAAGTTTACTTAAACTTCAAAAGTTCAAGGCTTATTCGTACCTAAAATGATTAGGCATAAGAGGGAATACTAGAAATAATGATCATATGAAATGATCTGAGGGGAGAATTTGAATGATTCCAAATAAATTTAATATTTTAATTAAATTTGAATTTGGCACAATTAATAATTGTGTCAGTATTTTCCTTTCTAGTAAAATAGGATAAAGTGGTAAGAAGTGAGAAAAGGGAGGAATAAGAGAAAGAGATCAACAGGTGTATTAGTTGAGATGTTTAAAGGGTTAAATCACTTTATCGTTGCCCAAACAGACACTGCATTCAACCACTGGATGTTAATGCTAACTGCTAACCTTTGAGGCTAATGGCTTTAGCATAGACTTCAATGTAAACACCACCTTTTCGTTAGCTTAGCAACACCGTGGAGTTTGTTTACAATAGCATCGCTGTGCTGCGCGTGCGCAGTTCAGAGTTGCTTCGGAAGTAGGTTAAGACTTCCGTGTCACGATCGTAACTATGGCAACCAAAACAAGCTCTAGTGGCTAGCATGTGAATAGTTGCATTGCAAGTACAGTTAAGCATGTTATATGAAATGTCGGCGCATTTCAACACTGTACAAATAACAACACCACTTTTGGTTGGTTTTGCGATGTGGCGCTTAAACTCTCAGTTCGTTCGGAGTTAAATTTAACTTAATTCAAAATAGCAGCTTCGTGCTGCAGTTAAGGGAAGCAGTGATAATGATCTGGGCCCGGTTCCCCGATAACGCTCACTCTTAGCGCGCTAAGAAGACTCGAAAGATATATCTTACCAAAGTTGTTTATGTTCCTAAGTGTGTTCCCCGAAGTGTCCCTTTTACTGGACACCACCATGCTTACCCATTTATAGATCTTAGCCATTTAGAGCCAAATTGTTTGCCAGATTTGAATTATCAAAAGTGATTGCCAATTTAAACGCTTTAATGACATTACGAAATAGCCTAGGCTAATTACCACCATATTAGTTCTGATACCAAATAAAGTCAACTTCATAAATAGGCCTGTATCCATTGCGAACATATTTTATTATTAGTCTTAAAATGTCCATAACATAAAATCATTGTTGAGCCACAACATTGTCAACATACCATAGTTTGACTTGTACTGCGCTGCACTGATTTCTAAAGACTGCTACACAGTGGCGGCGACTAGCATCTTTTATGCTCAAACAACGCTAAGAGAGAGCTTACGAATGGTCCAGACCAACCTTACGAAAGTGTGACTTACAGAAGATATACTTAGCGTACGAACGTGTCGGGAATCGTGCCATAACGTTAAGAGAGAGGTTAAGGAATAGGTTAAGAACTACTTAGTGATAAGAACGTTTTGGGGAACCGGGCCCTGAAATCTCCATGCCAGTTTCTCTGGACATGTAAACACAACAGCTTTTCTTCGCTGTTGGTACGAAGTTAATATTAAAAAAATAATAAATAAATAATAAAAAAGCATGCTAAAAAGCATGACTAAAAAGCGAAGGAAAAGCTAAAAAGGGCTAAAAAGGGGAAGATTTGATGGTGTCCTGAGTATTTAAACTGGGCTTTTGGACACATCCCAAATGGTGCTTTGACCAATTAGATATCGTCTTTGCTGGGGTGTTGTATATTTCTCCTCCCCAGGGGCGGATTTAGTGAATTGGGGGCCCTAGGCAAAATATAGGAATGGAGCCCTATACATTTTCACACATTTTCCTAGATCAACCAAATTTTTTTAACTCAACAAAATGGTAAAATACATATATCAAGAGCATGCTCACGGATGAGAACAAAACAGTGTTGGATGAAGTGTACTAGCTTGCGGGTCTCAAATAGGCCCTAGCCCGTCTTTTTCCCCTTTTCCCAAAAAAAGCTTATATTACTGTTTCAGCTATTAAAATAGTTCAGTTTTGTATGTAATGGAAACGTGATTATATTTCGTTTAGTTTTTTTATAAAGTAAATTTTAAAAACCGTTTGGAGCATTTTTTGTTCGTTAATATGTACGTTTTTTTAAGTAACGGCCAGCGGCAGACAGTGAATTGATCATAGCCTATATGTTTGGTCAATTTAGCCTTCTCAAACCATCAGGACTTGCCTAAAATAATATCTATATATAAAACAGTTCAAGCATATCACAATGTTAGTTTAAATGTTTAACCTAGATAAATGTGCGCTGTTAGACTCATATCCAATCGTTTGTGCGGAGAGTTGAAGCTAAAGCGCTCTCTGCAGGACATGAAGGTAAGAATAATGCATCATTCCAAACTGTAAAGGGGCTAGTTTTATTTGTGTGCACTCACAATATCAACAAAACCTTGTGCTTTTATAAAATAAAGAAAACAAACGCTACCATCTCGGGCTTGAACAGGAGTGCATCACAATGATGAACCTAAACTCCGCGAATTGCCTCACAGACATGATAAAAAAAATATATAGAAAGCTTTAAATTACTACTTCAAAACGATATAATTCAAATCGAAAATAGAAACTCTTTCATTATGTAATCCGTGCATTTCTCTCTATCCAATGAGGAGACGCAAGTCATTTTTTTCATCGCCATAATTGATGGATATCTAAAATATAAAAATAAGGAAAAGCCTAAAACAGGCCCGATTATAATTAGCATTTTATATTATAATTATAATTCCGTACAATTAAAAAATAAAACAAATTATAATGGCATAGGCCTATGTGTAAAACTTTGTCCTATAATTGTATAGCTGCTTTTTCAGATTTTTATATCATTATGTAATCCGTAAAGATGCATTTCTCTCTAAAGGCACGTCCAATGAGGAGATGGCGAGTCATTTTTTTCATCGCCATAATTGATGGATATCTAAAATACAAAAATAAGGAAAATTATAATTTGCGTTTTATATTATAATTATAATTCCGTACAATAAAAAAATAAAACCAATTATAATGGCATATGTGTAAAACTTTGTCATATAATTGTATAGCTGCTTTTTCAGATTTTTATATTGCTCTGTTCTGAATACCTGAAAATTTTAAGGATTTGCTGCAACGCAATTTTGTCTGATATGCAAATTATTTATTCCTGCAGGCGCCACAGACTCGGACGGTTGTCGTGGTAATAAACACCGTAAACAGCAACCGTTCGCGTGTCAGCGCTTAATGCGCATATCCTATATGAAAAGCATTTTAGGGTGCCCTTGGCTTTTGGGGGCCCAAGGCGGTCGCCTACCTTTGCCTAATGGGTAAGTCCGACCCTGCTCCTCCCCATACATAAATCAACGTGTCATCTCATCAAGCACATGGTCCGAGTTTTCCCGCTATTGCAGAGTATAATTTTGGACATGATTTCTATAACAAGAATATTATACATTTGACAAAGATTGAATTGGACGAAACGTTTAAAGCAAGAATTTTCACACACACACATACTAAACATGAATATGAACCCTTAAGCTATTCAATAGTTATCAAAAAGACACACAATACGTGATTAAAACCTGATAGTCACACATGTGGGTTACATACATAATATGGAGTTATGCATAGAAATGATTAGTTGCTCACAAGTCCTTTTATTGTCATTTAGATGCATATTTACATGGAAATGCAGTTTCAGTGCCATTCTCTGAACATAAGGACATATTCTGTGAAGACCAGAGGTTAAGAGGTCTCTCATAAGGACAGTCTGTTCTCTGTCGTCGAGGTGGGGGAAGTCAATCCAAAGAGCTTGTGATCATCACTGGTTTACGTGTGATGGTCATGCTGTGCATCTCTGACCATTTAATCTTAATTACTTGCCCCCAAAATTGACAATCTCCTTGGAAATGTCAATAAGTGTTGTTTTGTTTAAATGCTGTGAACTACTCAAAGCTGCTAGTTGGTTCAGGCTTGTGGCGCCAGGATCTGATTTACGAACATCCTGTGTCTTGGGCCTCTGTGGAATT
>NW_015507145.1:35062-35574 GCF_001515645.1 Sinocyclocheilus grahami
TATTGAAATCCAGTTTTGGTACTCAGTCAACTGTAATAAATACAGCCTTTTTAACGAATTATTTACACCATGTTGACTCTGACATATGATTATATAATGTACGCATCTATTAGTTTAAAACTGTTTGCTTTAAAATAAAATAAACTTGTTCAGTATAAAATAAGTTTGGATTGTTGGTAGTAGTCACGTAAACTTTAAAACATTGAATTGCAATTTAATTGAATTTACATTAATAAAATTTAAATTGTGTAGGTTTTATGTAACCCAGTAACGTTAGTGGTTCACTCCACTGCCAAGCCATTAAATAATTAGCACGTGTTTGTTCAATGGTGTTGCTGTAAGGATTTGTTTTTTAAGTTTTAGCTTTATGTTAATATCACTTATAAGGGTGCATGTAGTCATATTAGTACTTTAGTTGTTCATTAGAAAGTACATTGGAAATTGCTGTGCACATGCTTTACTGTTACTTTATGTTACTGAACATGTGGCTTGTCTGTGATTGTGTTACACCA
>NW_015507145.1:35584-39790 GCF_001515645.1 Sinocyclocheilus grahami
CTGCAACTCTTAATGGCCCATTTTAAAGAGAGAACAGAATCCCTTTTAATTGAAGTTGATGTAAGTAATATCATTTAAATTTTTAATGTCTTAAGTTTTAACTGGTAATGCAAAATATTTTTATTTATTTTTTAGGTAGCAGCAACTGCAACCAACATGGAAAGAAATGGATTACCGGATTCACCCGCACTGATCTTTCAAGGTAATGTGTCTTACTTTCTGTCTCTATTATACACACTGTTCTTTGCTTTCTATTTCTATTATATTTATATTTTTGCCACCTCTGTTCATGTATTCTACTTCACAGTTCTATTCTCACTCCTATATTCCTTCCATTTGTTATTGTCTCTGAACCACTCTCTCTCATTAGTAACCATGGTCTTCATTATCTTTTAGTTTATAGTATCATAGTATCAGTGTCTTTATTAGTTAACATGAACTACCCATAAACCATGCTTTTACAACACATTAATCTATGTCCTTCTGTATTTCTTTTACAGGTGAATCCATGACCCCAAGCAAGTGGATGTTGTCAGTCGAAAGGGAAGTTGTCTTTGGTCCATGTTCAGAGGCATTTGTTGAGGGCCTGGCAGCATTGTTTGCGACCTATTACAACTTAAACCTTGCTTATCAGGGTGAAGCTGCATGCACCCTCGAATTTATTCAGAGGTATGTCAGAACAACCTCTTACTGAATATTTATTGTAGACATCCAAATTTCCATTACTTTTTTTAGGTTTACAGGTTTGGATGGCTTATCAGGATTAGATGTTATTTGGAAAAGTTTTCAAACAGCAAAAAAATGCTGACTGCACACTGAATTGAGTACATACAACCAAAGTCCAGCAAAGATATTTTATTTAAAAATCTGTTACAAAATATGCAAACAAATATAAAACTATACAAACAATGCAGGAAATTTTTTTTTTAATTATTAGAAAACTTAATAACGAAAATAACAGGAAAAAAGGGCATATAGATAACAAAAATAAAAAGTCAATATAATAAGATAAATAAAAGAAATAATAATTATATAATTTAATAAAACAAACTATTTGTCTCACCTTTTTGTAGCGTCGCAGCCATCAAAATCAATTTGTTTTCAATAAATACAAATAGCTTGGTCAGTGAAACTATTGGAAATATTTTATTTGGCCCTAACTCTTCAGTAAATGAAACAAGGAAAATGTGATTTTAAAATGACACTTAAATTAATTATATTCTTTGAGTGTATGCAGTTTTTTTTTTTTTTTATCTGATGTTGTGTGTTTTTTTTCACAGAGGAATTGTGGGCATTAACCTGGAAACTGGATCAAACGTTGCTGGAAAGAGGGACAAGAAAATGAAAGTAATGAACCCACATGTATGCACACTGCTGTGGAAGCTAATGGACTTTGAATGGCTTGCCATTTAAAAAAAAAAAAAGTTTTCCAATGGAATATGTACATGCAATGTCTTGCCCCTTCATGGATTTGGCAATTTAAAGGTAGGCACAGTTCAGACCCTTTATTTTGTGTTTATTTAAACTAAGTTTATGAATGAAGTTCAGTCCCACTGTAGGGATGTTTTTTTTTCTTTTTTCCCCCAAGGCTAAAGCCTTTGGTTTAATGTGCAATGTCCATTTTTGTGTCTCCAAATATGTTTTGGAAAATGGTGTACATGTTAAATTAACATTATTGTACAATAAATTGTTAAATTTATGAAAACTTGTTATTTTGACAGTTTTATTGTTCACATTACACATTAAATTGACAAAAAAACACTACTGAAAATTACAGGAAACAGTAGGTTTACACACCATCACAGCAGTGAAAAATCTCAACTAGTTAATTTAGTGAACTGAATTTCACAACAAATGCCCTAATTTAGTGTAAAATGAATGTATAGCAGTACAAGTTCACAGTTGCTCTTGTAATTTCACTCACATTTGTAAACATTGCTACTGTAATCTTACAGGGATAGCTGTAAAAAAAACAACATCATTTTACAGCATATTTATACAGTGGTGTGCTGTATTTTTTACAGTACAATTGTAATTATTGATTTTCATACTCTTGTAAATTTACGGTCTTACTGGCAACCAAAATTACCAGTAAGTTACTGTAAATTTTACAGTAAATTTTTTACAGTGATGGGCTTAATTTCTCTTCATTTGCTCAGAAGCACTAAAACAGCATTCATGCTCATAGAAGCCATAAACTAAGCAGGCTGTGCACTGAAGCACTAACATGACTTGCAGTGTCTATAACTTGTAACACACTGAAAAGGCTCTTTCTGCATTGCAAATAAGATTTCACGAGTTCGCACTTTCTTATAATTAATAAAGGGTTATGCGTATTTGGCGTGCTGTCCAGGGAGAGGGCTCCGAGCTTGGCAAGACTCCCGAGCCCGGGGCACCCCCCCCTGTCCGGGGAGAGGGGTCCGAGCTCGGTGTTCAGCCCGGCCTAAAAAACGCTCCCCCCGAATGCTTCTCCCCGTGCTGGGGTAGAAACTATGCTGAAGGTGCAAGGTCGGGGTGGCGGAGGGATGCTGAAAGTTGAGAGATAACGAAGGTAGGGCGTACTTGGTTATTTATGGGAGTTTTCTCTTGCGCCGATTGGATACATGGTGTAATCACTAATGATGAACTGGCCGTGTTAATTATCCGTGCATGCTCCTCCCGAAATTTGTTTGTAAACATCACTTAATTTCATAAGTTAGAAACATGCTTCATAGGGGCAAGCTTTGCTCTTAACTTTGCATAAACCAAATTTCTCTCACTGGGAAAGAAGCTTTACAGCATATGTGGGCTTGCTTTCTCTATATTTGCTCAGTAGCACTAACACAGCATTCGTGCTCATAAGAAGCCCTAAACTAAGCAGGCTGTGCATTGAAGATCTAATTTGACTTTGTGTGTATAAAACTTGGGTAACACTTTATTTTAGGGGTCCAGAATAATGCATTAGTTAAGCATTAATTAATGGTTAACTTGTTCACAATTAAGCATTAGTTGAGCACAAACACACTAGTAATTAATGATTAATTTACCATTTAGGGAGCTCAGATTATGCATTAGTTAAGCATTAATTAATGGTTAACTTGTTCACAATAATGCATTAGATAAGCATGACCACACACTTAATTAATGATTAACTGAACATATAATAAGGGCATATTAGCCATTGTTTACAATTTATTAAATGTTTCATAGACACAAATTTATGCTATCAATAAACAAAAATAAGCTAATAAGTAATAATTAACTGAATGTACAGTAAACACATTTTAGCCTTTATTTACAACTTAAGCCGTATATTATTTTTGTGTAGTGATGTAAATATATTTCTTTAATTCACCACTTAAGTTGACTGAACAATAAGCTAGTAATTATATTTAATTACTGCTTAAATAAGCCAATAATTATGGCTTAACTGCCACTAATACAGTACTAATAAAGGCAATTTGACCCCATTCTAAAGTGAAAGTAATATCCACATTAATTATGGCACTTATTGAGTGATATTAAAGTTTATTGACCATAATAAGCCAATAATTATGGCTAAACTGCCATTAATACAGCACTAATAAAGGCAATTTGACCCCCTATTCTAAAGTGAAAGTTATATCCACATTATGGCACTTATTGAGTGATATTCAAGTTTATTGAGCATAATAAGCCAATAATTATGGCTAAACTGCCATTAATACAGTACTAATATTCAAGTTTATTGACTAGAATTAGCCAATAATTATGGCTTAACTGCCATTAATACAGTACTATTAAAGGCAATTTGACCCCTTATTCTAAAGTGAAAGTTATATCCACATTATGGCACTTATTGAGTGATATTCAAGTTTATTGACCATAATAAGCCAATAATTATGGCTAAAACTGCCATTAATACAGTACTAACATTCAAGTTTATTGACTAGAATTAGCCAATAATTATGGCTTAACTGCCATTAATACAGTACTATTAAAGGCAATTTGACCCCTTATTCTAAAGTGAAAGTTATATCCACATTAATTATGGCACTTATTGAGTGATATTCAAGTTTATTGACCATAATAAGCCAATAATTATGGCTTTATGGCTAATTAATACAGTACTAACATTCAAGTTTATTGACTAGAATTAGCCAATAATTATGGCTTAACTGCCATTAATCCATTAATATTAAAGGCAATTTGACCCCTTATTCTAAAGTGAAAGTTATATCCACATTA
>NW_015507145.1:44385-69214 GCF_001515645.1 Sinocyclocheilus grahami
GAGAGATAACGAAGGTAGGGCGTACTTGGTTATTTATGGGAGTTTTCTCTTGCGCCGATTGGATACATGGTGTAATCACTAATGATGAACTGGCCGTGTTAATTATCCGTGCATGCTCCTCCCGAAATTTGTTTGTAAACATCACTTAATTTCATAAGTTAGAAACATGCTTCATAGGGGCAAGCTTTGCTCTTAACTTTGCATAAACCAAATTTCTCTCACTGGGAAAGAAGCTTTACAGCATATGTGGGCTTGCTTTCTCTATATTTGCTCAGTAGCACTAACACAGCATTCGTGCTCATAAGAAGCCCTAAACTAAGCAGGCTGTGCATTGAAGATCTAATTTGACTTTGTGTGTATAAAACTTGGGTAACACTTTATTTTAGGGGTCCAGAATAATGCATTAGTTAAGCATTAATTAATGGTTAACTTGTTCACAATTAAGCATTAGTTGAGCACAAACACACTAGTAATTAATGATTAATTTACCATTTAGGGAGCTCAGATTATGCATTAGTTAAGCATAAATAAAGTAGTAGTTAATGATTAACTTGTTCACAATAATGCATTAGATAAGCATGACCACACACTTAATTAATGATTAACTGAACATATAATAAGGGCATATTAGCCATTGTTTACAATTTATTAAATGTTTCATAGACACAAATTTATGCTATCAATAAACAAAAATAAGCTAATAAGTAATAATTAACTGAATGTACAGTAAACACATTTTAGCCTTTATTTACAACTTAAGCCGTATATTATTTTTGTGTAGTGATGTAAATATATTTCTTTAATTCACCACTTAAGTTGACTGAACAATAAGCTAGTAATTATATTTAATTACTGCTTAAATAAGCCAATAATTATGGCTTAACTGCCACTAATACAGTACTAATAAAGGCAATTTGACCCCATTCTAAAGTGAAAGTTATATCCACATTAATTATGGCACTTATTGAGTGATATTCAAGTTTATTGACCATAATAAGCCAATAATTATGGCTAAAACTGCCATTAATACAGTACTAACATTCAAGTTTATTGACTAGAATTAGCCAATAATTATGGCTTAACTGCCATTAATACAGTACTATTAAAGGCAATTTGACCCCTTATTCTAAAGTGAAAGTTATATCCACATTATGGCACTTATTGAGTGATATTCAAGTTTATTGACCATAATAAGCCAATAATTATGGCCAAACTGCCATTAATACAGTACTAATAAAGGCAATTTGACCCCTTATTCTAAAGTGAAAGTTATATCCACATTATGGCACTTATTGAGTGATATTCAAGTTTATTGACCATAAAAATACAAAAAAGTTTTACTATGTAATATAAGAAAAACAAATACATTATATCATTTTTTTTCACAACCAAATGAATAAACCCTTTGCCCTAAGATACAGAGAATCTGTATTTTTTAACGAATATCATGGAATAACATTCCAAGAGGGCCATTTCTGTGCATTTTTCCTCTCCAGTAGGCCCACTGAATAACATGCAGATGGTCTTTGAATGTGGCTGAATTCTTGTTCCCTCTCAGTCTCTAGATTTCACTTTTGCAAGCTGCCCACAGTCTTTCGATATGTTGAGTGTGAGCTCCTGTTGCTGGATCGATAAACCACAACTGATGGTTCACAGGCAAATGATTGTAGCCTTGGCCACTGAGGCAGTTATGCTCGTCAGTGGTCACTTACAATTGTGGACCCATGTTTCACATGCTTCTCAATGTATGGCAGGAGTTGGAGTCGTGACCTTCTTTTGACAAGTTTTAAGATTGGTCTCCTGCGTTTTCCACGGATTCCCAACATTCCAAAAACCCACACTCTTAAAAGAAATGGTTCGATTTAGAACCATTTTAATTGGTTCATTAATAAGAACCCCAAATGGTTCTTTTTAGAACCATTTAAGGGTTCTTTATTATTTAATAAGAAAATATAACCAATCCAGAAAATTCAAAAAGTTTAAATGTATTCAATTTATTATACAAAAATAGTGTCATATTTAAAATTGCACCTCTGTATTAGACTGCAAAAGTTTAAATTATTTAATTACATTCAACCATTTAGTTTTAATTATTTTACGTCAGCATTTTCACTTTTTAATAAACATACATAAGCTTGTTTAAGTACTGTATGTACATATACATGTATCTCTGAAATGAGGAAAAACAAATAAATGTAGATAAAAACAATACATGAACAATTAAAACATCTACTAAATGGCACTACAATTTACACAAGTTGACTGTACATTTTTAGTACAGGTATTGGTGTTCTTGTGTCATGGCAACATCTAAGTTTAAGCATATATTGTAGTTACCTTCTGTGGTTTCCTCTGCTGGTCCAATGAGATTGCGGTAGAGTTTTTTTTACTTCCTTCTTTAGCACTCCTGATGATGTTTGGGGGCCATTTAATTTAGAAATGTTTCCATGTTCTTCGCCAAGTCTGGTCCAAACCTCATTGTCATTTCATGCAGCATCTTAAATAAAAAACATTTGTTTACTTCAGGTGCATATATCAAAATTAACACTTTCAGCCAAACAAGTTTCTTAAAGTCAGCATGAACTGGAGGTTGCAATTCCGAGACAATTTTCAATAAGAAAAATATTGGGCATGGTAAAGTAATCAATTACTCCAGGTGTTGAATCCCATATGATTAAAATAACATGAACTTGATTAGAAATACAGTGTAGACATCTGAATCATATTTTCTATTTAATTTTCAATTAATTTGTGAAATTTCATGAAAACATTGACATTTCTGAGTGACACAAAAAAATTTGTCAAAAAAGCAAACTATAATGTATTAGGAAATCTAAGTGTCATGCTAATGTACAAACTTGCATTAAAAAAAAAAAAGATAAAATCAAGATAATATTTGTTGACACTTGTTTTAGACTACAGCAGTCATTCTCCTGTATCTTGACTCAAAAAGCTTTGTGAATGTGTTGTATATGCTTATAATTAGTGTAATTTTTAGTTTACACGTCAGTCATAAAACATGACTTCTAGAACCATTTTAATAAAAAAGGTTCTACGCACACAGAATATTAGAGTACATAATCACTAATAAACAAGCTGTCAATTGTCTTTCATAAATGCATTAGTTAAGTGACATAATACTTACTTTTCTTTTGTGCCTAAATTTACTTTCATCAATTTCCACAATTTCTCTTTTACCACCAATTGTTAAAGCGCCCCTGTTTTCCAAACGCTTCATGGCTGATCTGCAAACTCTTAACTTGTGAGCAAATTTTGTTAGTGTAGCAGAACTACCACTGACCTCCTCTTTAATCATATCAAGTTCTCAAACCTTGGGCAAATCTAAATTACGACGTTTTTCATTAGAAACACTTTTATACACTTATATTAATTTTTAAATATACTTTACTGCAAAGAGCGAAACTGTACCTGAATAACATCCATGACTTAAGGAGTGCACGTGAATTTGCAAAAATAGATCCTTTCCGAAAGGACGGGGTTACTTTTTTCCCTTTGTGACAAGAATCCTGACAACCCGTTGGAGTGTAAGAAAGTTAATCTAATAAGTAAACTTTTCCTAGTTAATAATTTTTTTTATTGTTACAAACCCTTTTAAGTCTAGGGGAAGTAAGGGGTGCAACATCAAAACACGGGACGTTTACTGTAAAACGATCACACGCAAAACATTCTGAATTCGGCAAAGTGTCTGTTTATTACAGTGACAAAAGTTAGCCCAAGATATTTACATAAATTATATACACTTTATAACCAAGCAAACATGTTCACAAAATAAACAGGGGAAAAGAGAAAAGAACGAGACCGTGCCAAATCAAAGAAAGAAAAAAACATGACTAATCTTACTAAGAACAAAAACTTCTAATCTAACTCAACCATTAATATTCACAAACAAACCCCTAAATTACATAGAAAGAAAAAAAATCTTCAGCGTCAAGGACGCCCTAAATAATCTACTCTTACTACCAACCAATTAAATACAATCCGGTGGCACGTGTCACTAACCTAGTGTTCTATACACAATTGAAAACTCAGTGTGGCACATGTATATCACGTGATATCTTACCTGTTCTTTTTCTCTTTCCCCGTTAAGTAACAATGGTTTAACAACCATGTAACAAAAACGGCGAAAACCTCGAAAAGAAGAAAGATCGAATGGGTCATTATTCACCAAGTTATCAAAGAACACAGACTTTACCACAAATCGTGTCCAAACACTAAGATGGTAAAAGACAAACAAACAAACAAACAAACAAGCACGCAAGTGCCATCACAACAAAACGAGTGCTCTCGCGTGCAAGAGAACTCCCGCTTCTCGCACAGGTGCAGTTTTTATAATCAAATAACACGCCCTCATTGGTGAAGCCGCGCGTTGTCGTCACTAAGCATCTTGATGATTGACAGAATTAGACCACTCAGGTACCCGCGTCTCCCTGCTGAAAACGAAAGTAAAGACAGAGGAAAAAAGGGGAAAAAGAAAAAGCAAACACCGTACCAAAAACGCATCATAATTTTAACATGGGACGTAACAATTATTATTAATTTATATTAACCTACCAGACAAGTTGTTTCACACTCTTTTTGCAGAGTATATATATAAATTGAATTTCATTCAATAGTTGTTTGTTTAATTAAAATGTGAGGGACATTATAAGTAATAACTGCAGACTACAATGTAACTGGAGGAACATTACAAATACATTTTGAGACAAAATGCCTAATATGTTGTGTGGAACAAAAAGACACACAGTCGGGAGGTAGAAAATAATAGCTACAGAAATTTAAGTGATAATCTAATCCTGTGCTTCCCAACCCTGTTCCTCTCAAGTGCCCACAGTACTGCACATTTTGTATGCCTCCCTCACTTAACAAAACTGATTAAGCTTATTAGTAGAGACTACAAGACCTGAATCGGATGTGTTAAATGAGGGAGGCATACAAAATGTGCAGTGCTGGGGATCCTCCAGGACGGGTTTGAGAAGCAGTGGTTTATAGGGCACCCATATTGTTGCTTGGTGCAATCATTATGTTTACACTGTATGCAATACTTCGGTATTAGGACACCCTGTATTTTATTTACTTTCATGTCATTGTTAATTTTATTTTATTTTTTTTTTGTTGCATTTATTAAGTAGTCAAAAGTATATACACTGAACAAAATTATAAACGCAACACTTTTGTTTTTTCCCCATTTATCATGAGCTGAACTCAAAGATCCTACACTTTTTCTATGTACACAAAAGGCCTATTTCTCTCAAATATTGTTCACAAATCTGTCTAAATCGGTGTTAGTGAGCACTTCTCCTTTGCCAAGATAATCCATCCACCTCACAGGTGTGGCATATCAAGATGCTGATTAGACAGCATAATTATTGCACAGGTGTGCCTTAGGCTGGCCACAATAAAAGGCCACTCTAAAATGTGCAGTTTTACTGCATTGGGGGGTCCGGGGGGGCCCGAAAACCAGTCAGTATCTGGTGTGACCACCATTTGCCTCACACAGTGCAACACATCTCCTTCGCATAGAGTTGATCAGGTTGTTGATTGTGGCCTGTGGAATGTTGGTCCACTCCTCTTCAATGGCTGTGCGAAGTTGCTGGATATTGGCAGGAACTGGAACACGCTGTCGTATACGCCGATCCAGAGCATCCCAAACATGCTCAATGGGTGACATGTCCGGTGAGTATGCTGGCCATGCAAGAACTGGTCTCGGCAAAGGAGAAGTGCTCACTAACACAGATTTAGACAGATTTGTGAACAGTATTTGAGAGAAATAGGCCTTTTGTGTACATAGAAAAAGTTTAGGATCTTTGAGTTCAGCTCATGAAAAATGGGGGCAAAAACAAAAGTGTTGCATTTATAATTTTGTTCAGTGTATGTAAATGTAAAAAAGTATGTATAAAATACATGAATAATTTATTTTAAAAAATAAGTCAATAAAGTTTAACCCACTGATAGTCTTTGCTGACAACAGTGTTTGTTCAAATATATTTATTTATTATTTTAAAAGTTAAGGATCCAGGACCAGAAAAGGTATCTATGGCAGTAGGAATGAGCTTACCAACTGTAAGGGGTAAGAGGAAGATGCTGCAACTGAAATCTGAAAGTGACCAAGTATGCATACTCGGAATTAGTGCTCTGCATTTACCCATCCAAAGTGCACACACACAGCAGTGAACACACACATTAGTGCTCTGCATTTACCCATCCAAAGTGCACACACACAGCAGTGAACACACACCCGGAGCAGTGGGCAGCAGTTGGGGGTTCGGTGCCTTGCTCAAGGGCACCTCAGTCGTGGTATTGAAGGTGGGAGAGAGCACTGTACATTCACTTCCCCCACCTACAATCCTTGCCGGTATGAGACTTGAACCCACAACCTTTGGGTTATGAGTCCGACTCTCTAACCATTAGGCCACGACTTCCCCAACATGTAAGTTTAGAAAATGCTAATTTTAAGTACTGAGTTGATTCACATCTATCTTCTGCGGAAATTATCTGTAAGCAGTAGCTGAATTTTAGCTTGGGATTTGAGGGTGTTGCTCACAATTTTAATAATGTTTTACACATTCGGTCTGAAATCAAGCAATCAACTGATTAAAAAAAACATTAATTAAACTTAATGTTGCATATTACAAGTCACCTTTAAAAGAACAACTGGTAAACAATTCAGTTTTTTTCTGCATTACTTTGAATAAATTTCAGCAGTTGTGGCAATTATGGATCTATAATGCACCTTTGGGCATGTAGTATTACAACATAAGCAGTTGTAAAAACAGTATGTTCAGTAGTTGTACATGCATATCATATGTTAAAAACAATGTGCATTGCTTTGCATTTTAAAGATTTTCATAAGCATTTATGTTGATTTCAATACATTTAAGAGATATTAAAATGACATAAGATTTAAGATGAGGTTTAAACTGTATTGTCTTTACAGGAGAATCCCCAATCATGCAGCTGCTTATCGAAAAGAATAAATGGCAACAAAAACTGATAGCAGACTTGGAAAAAGAGAGAGATTTCCTTAGGAGCCAGATGAGTGCGACAACCTCTGGAAGCACATCCAGAAATCAATGTAATATTCTTCAGGTTTTTAGTATTTCAAAGATCTATGGCCACGTTCACACTGTTAGTTTTTGGAATTGACAACCGCAATTCCAATTACTTACAGGTGTGAGTCTCGGAATGTCTTGAATACTTGACTGTATGAAAGTGCAACGGGAGTCAAGACAACTAATTGTCCAGTCCAGTTCCGTTCAGACAGTGCAGCTTTTCTAAGAATGCGTTTGTCACTCTCGTAAATAACTTAACTGCGTGTGAACCATATTACAGCCTCAAATGCAGGACTGACAGCTGTATTATGATGCTGAATTCTGTGTGAACATGGCCTATATACAGCTTGTCAAATGAGTTGTGTAAATGTGTTTTATGCTGTCTGTGTTTAAAAGCTAGAGATAAAGGAACCATTGCCTAAAGTGTTGAGCAGCAGTTCCTGCAGCTCATCTGAAGATGACACCAGTTCATCCAGTGAGGAAAAGAAGTCGAAAAAGAAGAGCCGTAGAGAGAAACATAGAACTGGACAAGGTAAGAATAATGTTTGTTATTAGAAATTGTAAATCTCAATTTAAATGCTGTTCAATTTGTTATTCCCACCCCTTACACTTTTGTATGGTGGTGCTAATAATTGGATATTGGATCTCTGAAGTCCAGTGACTAGATCAAAAGGATCCAATGAAACTAATATGACCAGTTTTCATATGAGCAAAATATATGCAAGTGTTTGCCTTCTATCTCTGGTGTGACTTTGACTAGCAAAGACCCAGCTCTTTTTTAGTTTTGACTCTTTTAACTTACAACATCTTTTGCACACCTCTTTTCAAATATGAAGTGTCAACAAACATTTCTAAAATAACATTGTTTCAAAATCCTTTACATGAACTACAAATACTCAACCCGTGTTCACAGAAATTGTGCATGCTATGTGATCAATCATAATTTCGAAATTTGAAGCAAAACCAAAATGGTTTGACTTCAGTTTTGTGAAACTATGTATAAAAAACTATCTGCATGAAACAGCAGACGAGCTGAATGAGACGCAGATTCACTTTCTGCCAGCAGGTGGAGCTTAAAGTGTTTCCTTGGTTACCGCTGTAAACAAAACAGAGCTGCACTTATGAACTTTAATATGCATTATACAGAGGCAAGAGGAAAATAAAAAATACCATCTAAACTTTTCTAAAGACAGTAAGCTCCCCTCAGACATGCATTCATATAAATTCTTACCCCTAATTGAATCGCGATTCGTTTAGCATCTCAACCGATTTTAATTGTCACATATTTGAATCGATTTTCAACCAGCTTGCGTTAATCGTTACATCCCTATTCTTTAGCAAGTAAGGGCCTTTTAGTATTTGTAAAAAATGTTCCCCTTCATTTTAAGAAAATCATGTTAAATGTATCAAATATGATACATCAGGGGCCAGATTCACAAAACACTCAGAAAACACACACACACTCACAAACATATAATATATATATATATATATATATATATATATATATATATATATATATATATATATATATATATATATATACACTACCATTCAGTTTGGGATCAGAAAGATTTTAAATGTTTTTTATGCTCATCAAGGCTGTATTTATTGAATCAAAAATACAGTAAAAACCCTGTCATTTTGTGAAATATTATTGCAAAAACAGTTTATATTTTAATATACTTTAAAATATAATTTATTCCTGTAAAGCAAAGCTGAATTTTCCTCAGCCATTGATCCAGTCTTCGGTGTCACATGTGCCTTCAGAAATCATTCTAATATGCTGATTTATTATCAATGTTGGAAACAGTCGTGCTGCTTCATATTTGTTTGGAACCTGTGATATTTATTTCAGAAATCTTTTATGAATACAAAATTAAAAAGAACATAATTTATTCAAAATAGAAATCTTGTGTTACAATATACATTAACGTTCAAACGTTTGGGGTCAGCAATTATTTTTCTTTCTTTTTTTTTCTTTTGAAACTAATGAATACTTTTATAATTAATACTTTTATTCAGCAAGGATGTGTTAAATGGATAAAAAGTGATAGTAAAGACTTATATTGTTAGAAAAGATTTCTATTTTAAATAAATGCTGTTCTTTTTAACTTTTTCTTCATCAAAGATAAAAAAGGATCACAGGTTTAAAAAAAATATGAAGCAGCACAACTGTTTCCAACATTGATAATAAATCAGCATATTAGAATGATTTCTGAAGGCACATGTGACACTGAAGACTGGAGTAATGATGCTGATAAAAATTCAGCTTAGCAATAAATAATATTTTAAAGTATATTAAAACCGAAAACCAATATTAGAAATTGAAATAATGAAATAATATATTACTGTTTTTTTTGTATTTTTGCTCAAATAAATACAGCCTTGGTGAGCAGAAGAGACTCCATTAAAACATTAAAATATCTAACTGATCCCAAATTTTTGAATATGTATATATACAGTACTGTGCAAAAGTCATAGGCCACTAGTATTTTCACCAACAAAAAAAAAAGTTTTAAGACTGTTATCTCTATCTTTTGCTGTAGTGAGTCAGCAGGAAATATCAGTTTACATGAGAAAACATTATTTTTGCCATTAATTGTAATTGCAAACAAAAATCTCACAGGATTATTAAAATTTATGGCAAAAATAATGTTTTCTAATGTAAACTGATATTTCCTACTGACACACTACAGCAAAAGATAGAGATGACAGACTTAAAACCATTTTTTTTTGTTTGCTGAAAATACTAGTGGCCCAAGACTTTTGCACAGTACTGTATATGCGCCCACAAGGCCATTGGTGCCGACATAATTTGATATTTTAGATTAACTGAATATTTGTTGATGGAAATGTTAATTGCTGCAATCAAAACATTCTGTTTTTTCATTTGTAAGCAGTTTTAATGTCAGTACGATTAGTTTTGTTACTTAAAAAAAGTAATCTGATTAACTAATTACTTACAATGCATTGCCTCCAACATTGTTTTTAAAATTTTAAATTACTCATATCGTGTAAGATTTTGGTCATTTAATCCCACAAGTGAGCAGCCAGGGATGACTGTGGCAAGGAACTAAAAAACGCAATTTTGGTGTCTTGAATGTTGTATTGCCTTTTCTCATCAAATGTTTTAGTTTATTTAGACTTTTTTTTTATTTTCATTTTGTACAGCCAGAAAGCCAGAAGAAGTGATTAAACGCTACAAAGAAGTACTGAAGACTTTCAGAAAAGTGAGAATGTCTGCAGCCTTCCATCGACATGGGTTGGACAGAGGAACTATTGCATCCACTGCTTCAGTTGCAGAGCTTGCAATTGCAGATCCTGGTTTCTACCAAGAGATTAAAAAATCTAACAAGGAAACCCTTCTTGATTTTGCCAGAAGGTGCAATGCAATGATGTCTGCTACTACGAAGCAAAAAATAGATGAAATGAAAAAAAAATAATGAGCTCTTTATTTTTAGCTCTTTATAACCCTTTCGCTAAGCCCCGCCCTCCTTAGTTACTGTTGCTACGCCTGACAAGCTTTCGCGCCTGGCACGTCTGTTACAGTATGTATGCACCGGTGTCAGACATTCCCAAGGAGATAATTAGTCATTTTTGGCGAACAGGTGAAATATCTGAGAGAGCACGACAAAAGGGACAGCAGTATGCATTCGAGGGATATATCCACGACATAATATGCAACCGATTAGAAAATAATTTCATCAAAATTGAAGCTAAAGCATAGGTCACAGCGCAAGCAGCAGCCGCCTCATACGCTGACCATTCAAATGGGAAACACACAAATTGAGGAACAGCTATGTTCATGCACAGCAGGGTAAGTGAAATTTGAAAATAATCTAATAATTATAAATCAAACAGCTTATCCATAAATCTTGTGGAATAAACACAAGACATTAGCCATATTTTTAGCGCGCCAGGCTACTGCTCACACGTCGCGGGTCTAATCTACGCCTTGGACCTGGCACGAGCCAGAGATGCTGAGCTGAGCCATTCATCATCAACAACACAAACAAAGTCCTCCTGCACGAGTCTACCACAGCAGTGGCACAAGCCAAGGGGTAACAAAATAAGGGCAGTGCCAATATCATCGGTAGTTGTCGCTAAAGCCAATGAAAACCGTATGCGGCGACCAATCGACTGTCGGTATGCAGGAAGCAGGTAAGAAAAACCCTGTCATTTTGTGAAATATTATTGCAAAAACAGTTTATATTTTAATATACTTTAAAATATAATTTATTCCTGTAAAGCAAAGCTGAATTTTCCTCAGCCATTGATCCAGTCTTCGGTGTCACATGTGCCTTCAGAAATCATTCTAATATGCTGATTTATTATCAATGTTGGAAACAGTCGTGCTGCTTCATATTTGTTTGGAACCTGTGATATTTATTTCAGAAATCTTTTATGAATACAAAATTAAAAAGAACATAATTTATTCAAAATAGAAATCTTGTGTTACAATATACATTAACGTTCAAACGTTTGGGGTCAGCAATTATTTTTCTTTCTTTTTTTTTCTTTTGAAACTAATGAATACTTTTATAATTAATACTTTTATTCAGCAAGGATGTGTTAAATGGATAAAAAGTGATAGTAAAGACTTATATTGTTAGAAAAGATTTCTATTTTAAATAAATGCTGTTCTTTTTAACTTTTTCTTCATCAAAGATAAAAAAGGATCACAGGTTTAAAAAAAATATGAAGCAGCACAACTGTTTCCAACATTGATAATAAATCAGCATATTAGAATGATTTCTGAAGGCACATGTGACACTGAAGACTGGAGTAATGATGCTGATAAAAATTCAGCTTAGCAATAAATAATATTTTAAAGTATATTAAAACCGAAAACCAATATTAGAAATTGAAATAATATTTCACAATATTACTGTTTTTTTTGTATTTTTGCTCAAATAAATACAGCCTTGGTGAGCAGAAGAGACTCCATTAAAATCATTAAAAATCTAACTGATCCCAAATTTTTGAATATGTATATATACAGTACTGTGCAAAAGTCATAGGCCACTAGTATTTTCACCAAAAAAAAAAAAGTTTTAAGACTGTTATCTCTATCTTTTGCTGTAGTGAGTCAGCAGGAAATATCAGTTTACATGAGAAAACATTATTTTTGCCATTAATTGTAATTGCAAACAAAAATCTCACAGGATTATTAAAATTTATGGCAAAAATAATGTTTTCTAATGTAAACTGATATTTCCTACTGACACACTACAGCAAAAGATAGAGATGACAGACTTAAAACCATTTTTTTTTGTTTGCTGAAAATACTAGTGGCCCAAGACTTTTGCACAGTACTGTATATGCGCCCACAAGGCCATTGGTGCCGACATAATTTGATATTTTAGATTAACTGAATATTTGTTGATGGAAATGTTAATTGCTGCAATCAAAACATTCTGTTTTTTCATTTGTAAGCAGTTTTAATGTCAGTACGATTAGTTTTGTTACTTAAAAAAAGTAATCTGATTAACTAATTACTTACAATGCATTGCCTCCAACATTGTTTTTAAAATTTTAAATTACTCATATCGTGTAAGATTTTGGTCATTTAATCCCACAAGTGAGCAGCCAGGGATGACTGTGGCAAGGAACTAAAAAACGCAATTTTGGTGTCTTGAATGTTGTATTGCCTTTTCTCATCAAATGTTTTAGTTTATTTAGACTTTTTTTTTATTTTCATTTTGTACAGCCAGAAAGCCAGAAGAAGTGATTAAACGCTACAAAGAAGTACTGAAGACTTTCAGAAAAGTGAGAATGTCTGCAGCCTTCCATCGACATGGGTTGGACAGAGGAACTATTGCATCCACTGCTTCAGTTGCAGAGCTTGCAATTGCAGATCCTGGTTTCTACCAAGAGATTAAAAAATCTAACAAGGAAACCCTTCTTGATTTTGCCAGAAGGTGCAATGCAATGATGTCTGCTACTACGAAGCAAAAAATAGATGAAATGAAAAAAAAATAATGAGCTCTTTATTTTTAGCTCTTTATAACCCTTTCGCTAAGCCCCGCCCTCCTTAGTTACTGTTGCTACGCCTGACAAGCTTTCGCACCTGGCACGTCTATTACAGTATGTATGCACCGGTGTCAGACTTTCCCAAGGAGATAATTAGTCATTTTTGGCGAACAGGTGAAATATCTGAGAGAGCACGACAAAAGGGACAGCAGTATGCATTCGAGGGATATATCCACGACATAATATGCAACCGATTAGAAAATAATTTCATCAAAATTGAAGCTAAAGCATAGGTCACAGCGCAAGCAGCAGCCGCCTCATACGCTGACCATTCAAATGGGAAACACACAAATTGAGGAACAGCTATGTTCATGCACAGCAGGGTAAGTGAAATTTGAAAATAATCTAATAATTATAAATCAAACAGCTTATCCATAAATCTTGTGGAATAAACACAAGACATTAGCCATATTTTTAGCGCGCCAGGCTACTGCTCACACGTCGCGGGTCTAATCTACGCCTTGGACCTGGCACGAGCCAGAGATGCTGAGCTGAGCCATTCATCATCAACAACACAAACAAAGTCCTCCTGCACGAGTCTACCACAGCAGTGGCACAAGCCAAGGGGTAACAAAATAAGGGCAGTGCCAATATCATCGGTAGTTGTCGCTAAAGCCAATGAAAACCGTATGCGGCGACCAATCGACTGTCGGTATGCAGGAAGCAGGTAAGTTATTAAGGTAAAAATTATGTTTATGGTTATAGTTATGGGATTTGGCAGACGCTTTTGTCCAAAGTGACATACAAATAAAAACAATACAATAATTAAAATTAACAGTGAACAGTTTTAAAATGTTGGTAAGACTACATTAAGGAGAATAGAAATAATAAACAATAATGTCAATAACACACAAATTGAGGAACAGCTATGTTCATGCACAGCAGGGTAAGTGAAATTTGAAAATAATCTAATAATTATAAATCAAACAGCTTATCCATAAATCTTGTGGAATAAACACAAGACATTAGCCATATTTTTAGCGCGCCAGGCTACTGCTCACACGTCGCGGGTCTAATCTACGCCTTGGACCTGGCACGAGCCAGAGATGCTGAGCTGAGCCATTCATCATCAACAACACAAACAAAGTCCTCCTGCACGAGTCTACCACAGCAGTGGCACAAGCCAAGGGGTAACAAAATAAGGGCAGTGCCAATATCATCGGTAGTTGTCGCTAAAGCCAATGAAAACCGTATGCGGCGACCAATCGACTGTCGGTATGCAGGAAGCAGGTAAGTTATTAAGGTAAAAATTATGTTTATGGTTATAGTTATGGGATTTGGCAGACGCTTTTGTCCAAAGTGACATACAAATAAAAACAATACAATAATTAAAATTAACAGTGAACAGTTTTAAAATGTTGGTAAGACTACATTAAGGAGAATAGAAATAATAAACAATAATGTCAATTCAATCAATAGCCTAATGAAAATAAAACAACACTATAATATACAAACCATAACATTAGAGAGGCAGGTTTCCAAGTACAGCAAAGTTTTGTCATATAAAACCCCTAGCTTTGCATTGATAGGGTATTCTTTTTCAGGACCTTCTCAGTTAGAGGAGAAAATTGCTTTATTAAAAAGGCAGACAGGAGCTCCCATCAGCTACTTGGTAAACAGACCCCCCTGTTGACATAATTGTAGGAGGAGAGAGATACCCACTAGGAAGTGGTTTGAGCCATCAGGTAAATGAATGAGAAGAAGCAGTATTAAAGTAGATATTCTTTATTGTGTACTTTATATGAAATTCCCTCAACTTGTATGTACAGGGCAGTGCAGGACAGTGCACCACGTCAGCATGATCTTCCTTGACCACTCAGCTCTTCTACACACAGACAACCTTAATCTGTGATGATATGTGGCTGGAAGTTAGATAGCATGCTTACTACATACCATATTTGATTTATGTTCACAAACTCTTTCAAAATGAACCCTGTGCTTGGCTATTCTTTTGGTCATTTCAACATCTGCATGTGGCATCTGTCTGTTTGCTCTTGCAAAAGGTGGAATGTTAAGTTGCAAACCAATCTCCTCAACTTCCTTCTCTATTAGAAAGCCTTTATCAACCATCAAGCCATCTCCTACATTGAGATTAGACTAGTGAGCTTGGTCTCTGAATCTTAAGTTCAGTGCGGTCTAAGATGGCAAAAGTATTCGGAAATTCTTCCTTAAATTTAGCTGGCATGTTCTCAGAAATAACATCCCTGTGTGGCCAAATAGACAATTTGCCAAGACTATCATACATATAGTCCACCCAATATGCTCTAGGAGAGCCGACTTTTGACACCTTGGCTGTGAGAACCAAGGGCACATCCAAAATGCAGACCAAAGCAATGAGGAGAGGGGTAGAGCTAGAACCTGTGGCAGCGCAGCAGTACTCGAACGTAACAGGTAATCTGGTATACCCTTGCGGCTTTGTAGTGAACCCCCATGCTCCACACCTTGGCACATCCCCAGACAGCAAGGTCGTAGATGGTACAAGCTTTGGCCTTTTGGAAATTAAATGTCCAGCAAAGAACAGCTGCCAAGACTGTCCCTATCTCCAAAGACAGGCAGATGGTAGTTACAAGCTAAAGGAGACCCACGCATATTACTACCAAATAATAGGGCAGCTGGGACTCACAGGAATGCCTTGGTGTGACTTCTTTGTAATGTGCGCAGAAGACTACATTTAGATGTAGAAAAGTGGGGTGAGATGAAATACAAATTGGATTTGTTTTTCTTTGATTACTTCCCAGTTGCAATCAGTAACTAAAAACAGATACCTTACCATAGGTAGAGTCACTCTGTTGTGATGTACTGTGAAATGTGTCCTCAGTGGAGTTTGAGGTGCTGGCTTCCTGTCACACATGATTCAGTAAACAATCAGTTTAACAATTGTTTAGTTGTCTTCATGAAATCATTAATGTTTAACAAACCCTTCTAATAACTTAACTTTTGATAGCCCCAAGGAATAAAATTTTATTACACTGTTGTTTTGTTACAAATAAAATGCACTTTGTATAAAGCATGAGAGCATGCTGTGTTCTGTAATAAATCTCGCAGCCCAAATAAAGTCTACACGGTAGTAAACAGGTATGACAGCACATAAGTGACTACTGTTAATGAACTGATTAAGTTTGCATACCAACCTTTTCCTTGGAGATCTCCGGCAAGCCCCCTGATGTTCCCTCCTCAGAAGTAACCCCTGGAGAGCTGCGATCGGATTGGGGTACTCAGGGGTAGGCCGTCGATTAGCAAAATGCTGAAATATATTTTAAAGTATTTCAGCCTCCGTCTTGCTTTTAATCATCTTATTTTACGTTCAAATATATGCATTATGAACAAAGAACCGTCATTATTTCCAAGCAATGCTGTGCTGAGTTAGCTAGCTAGCTAACATAACATTAGCGTGTTCTTACCTTGGAGCAAACGTAGGTGTTTTTGTTAATCCTGTCGACATTTAGTTGTGAATGGGGCCTCCCACACTGCTTGATCCACGCCCGGCATTTCTCCCCTTGTGTTTTAAGTTTCGGGGAGAGAAAAAATTCCACTACCCCGTCCAAACTTTTAGGAGACCGGGTATCAGATTTGCACAACGCTTCGGCATGTTTCCCTCGCTTGAAAGCAACGTAGGTGTTTTTGTTAATCCTGTCGACATTTAGTTGTGAATGGGGCCTCCCACACTGCTTGATCCACGCCCGGCATTTCTCCCCTTGTGTTTTAAGTTTCGGGGAGAGAAAAAATTCCACTACCCCGTCCAAACTTTTAGGAGACCGGGTATCAGATTTGCACAACGCTTCGGCATGTTTCCCTCGCTTGAAAGCTTGCCAGACCTCCCGCGCCTAGTTACAGTTGCTAAGCCACGATTGGCCTGTGGCGGTTTTCGGGCGAGGCTTGGCTGATGCTTGTTGTTCTTCTTCTTCTTCTTTGGTGTTTATTGGCGGTTGGCAAACCAACTTGTAGGTGCATTACCGCCACCAACTGGACTGGAGTGTGGAACAGAATACGTGCTTATGGGATTGACAATGCGTGGTGAGGTGAGGGAAAAAGAAAAAAAAAAACCCTTTAATATTAAAAATAAATAATTAAATAAACAGATTTTAATTAAATAAATAACAAATTAATACTTTTTAAATTCTTTTACTTAACTTCGTTTCTTTAATAAACTTAATGATGCAATCATATATAGCCTTTTCCCCTAGAATACCAGTTATAGAGAAGTCTTTGTGATCAACCTTCTTTAATAACTAAATAAAATGGCAACTTTCTTTGTTGTATTTCCTGCAATGAAGCAGTACATGTTCAACTGTTTCTTGCTGACTACAATAAATACATTCCCCAGTTGAGTGCTTGCCAATTTGAAACAATGTACTATTAAGTCCTGTGTGACCTGTTCTCAGACGAGTTATAATATTCCCTTCCTTACGGTTCCTGCTCTCCCTCCTCCCAGCACCAACTTGTTTTTGTATATTATATAAATGTCTACCTGTTTCAATACCATCCCAATATACCTGCCATACTGATTGTGCATATTTCCTGATGTATGCTTTAGCTTCTGCTTTACTTAATGGAACTTGTAGATCAACCTGTTTTAATTTTAGAGTTTGTTTAGCTATAATATCCACCTTCTCATTCCCTTCCACACCAACATGAGCAGGAACCCAAAATGAATTGCATTGAGATGCCCTTAACCTTTAAATTATACATCTTATGGAATATTTCATTAATTATGTCCATCCTAAAAGATGATCTGCTTTTTTTAAGTTGCTTAAATGCTTTATTTCTTGCTTTTACAACTGCTTTACAATCATCATTCCACCAGGGTACGTTCTTGATACGTCTAACTCCTGTAGTTTTAGGTATTATTTCCTCAGCCGATTGAATTATTTCATTAACTAGCTTATTGTTGAATATATTTACATCCATCTGGTTTTCCTCTAGTAGAGTCATACATCTATTTTCACAAATTACTTGAAAAACTCCCCAATTTACCTTCTCCAGTTTCCATCTAGGACTTCTCTTTCCTTGTTCATAACATATCTTTGTACCAACTGTAGTCACTACAGGATAATGGTCACTCCCTATTGTAGTATGTTTGATCACACTCCATGTACTGATCCCTGCTATTACAGAAGATACAAATGTCAGGTCAAGTACCGTTTCTGTATTTTGTATACTGTTATATCGTGTTCCCTTATTATCAATGAATTCTTCAATAAGTTGGCCATTCACATCAGTATTATTACTCCCCCATAATGAATTATAAGAGTTAAAATCACCACACCACACTACATTGTCATGCAAATGACCCACAACATCTTCTAAAATGATTTGACTTAATTTCCCACATGGATTATAGTAATTAATAATATCTATACACCCTCTTTCAGTCCATACCTTACTTATAATTGATTCATAATCTTTATTTATTTGTACTACCTTATATTTCATCCCATTTTGTATAAATGTAGCTATTCCTCCCCCTCTGCCAGATTCTCTATCTCTTCTAATTACATTATATCCCTTTATTATAAAATCCAATTGTGGTTTCAACCATGTTTCCTGAATACATATTACATTAGGTTTCTCTATTAAATTATCAATGTATTTCTTAAACTCTTGGCCATTTGCAATTAAGCTCCTTGCATTCCACTGTAGTATGGTCAGTAACATTAAGATGATCCAGCACATGCCTGAGAAGATTGAATACTCGAATCGAATACTCGTTCTGAGCAAAAAAAAAAAGTCTAATGTGCAGAGTTCTCTTGTATTCTTATTACTCACTGTTCTTTCCTGTTTGTGAGTATAACCATTTATAACCAATTGTGAGTACTAACAATCATCTTGAAAGGTACTCATTTTTTCAATAACATTTTAAATTTTATTAATAAATGGCATATTCTATTACAGATGTTATTTTCAATTTCATTTGTAACTACAATGTTATTTGTTTAACCAGCATAAAAATTCTTATAAAAATCTTTCTGTATTTATGTCCTTATTTTGTGACCTACAAATGGGTCGTTTAACATGCTGCATTTATTATCCAGTTATTTGTATTTCTATCTGTATTATGGTGTATGTTAATTTTAACGTCTACATAAGTAGTAATTGAAAAACAGTGTTATTCTGTAATTACTTTAGAATAGAGGGTCAAATTGTCTTTATTAGTACTGTATTAATGGCAGTTTAGCCATAATTATTGGCTTATTATGGTCAATAAACTTGAATATCACTCAATAATTCGTAATTAATGTGGATATAACTTTCACTTTAGAATAGGGGGTCAAATTGCCTTTATTAGTACTGTATTAATGGCAGTTTAGCCATAATTATTGGCTTATTATGGTCAATAAACTTGAATATCACTCAATAAGTGCCATAATTAATGTGGATATAACTTTCACTTTAGAATAGTGGGTCAAACTGCCTTTATTAGTACTGTATTAATGGCAGTTTAGCCATAATTATTGGCTTATTATAGCCAATAATATCATTCAATAAGTGCCATAATTAATGTGGATATAACTTTCACTTTAGAATAGGCGGTCATATTGCTTTTATTAGTACTGTATTAATGGCAGCTAAGCCATAATTATTGGCTAATTCTAGTCAATAAACTTGAATATTAGTACTGTATTAATGGCAGTTTAGCCATAATTATTGGCTTATTATAGCCAATAATATCATTCAATAAGTGCCATAATTAATGTGGATATAACTTTCACTTTAGAATAGGCGGTCATATTGCTTTTATTAGTACTGTATTAATGGCAGCTAAGCCATAATTATTGGCTAATTCTAGTCAATAAACTTGAATATTAGTACTGTATTAATGGCAGTTTAGCCATAATTATTGGCTTATTATAGCCAATAATATCATTCAATAAGTGCCATAATTAATGTGGATATAACTTTCACTTTAGAATAGGCGGTCATATTGCTTTTATTAGTACTGTATTAATGGCAGCTAAGCCATAATTATTGGCTAATTCTAGTCAATAAACTTGAATATTAGTACTGTATTAATGGCAGTTTAGCCATAATTATTGGCTTATTATGGTCAATAAACTTGAATATCACTCAATAAGTGCCATAATGTGGATATAACTTTCACTTTAGAATAGGCGGTCATATTGCTTTTATTAGTACTGTATTAATGGCAGCTAAGCCATAATTATTGGCTAATTCTAGTCAATAAACTTGAATATTAGTACTGTATTAATGGCAGTTTAGCCATAATTATTGGCTTATTATGGTCAATAATATCATTCAATAAGTGCCATAATTAATGTGGATATAACTTTCACTTTAGAATAGGGGGTCACATTGCCTTTATTAGTACTGTATTAATGGCAGTTAAGCCATAATTATTGGCTAATTCTAGTCAATAAACTTGAATATTAGTACTGTATTAATGGCAGTTAAGCCATAATTATTGGCTTATTTAAGCAGTAATTAAATATGATTACTAGCTTATTGTTCAGTCAACTTAATAAATGGTGAATTATAGAAATATATTTACATCACTACACAAATAATCTATGGCTTCTTAAGTTATAAATAATGGCTAAAATGTGTTTACTGTATAGTTAATTATTCATTACTAGCTTATTTTTGTTTATTGATAGCATAAATTTGTGTCTATAAAATGTTTAATAAATTGTAAACAATGGCTAATATGCCCTTATTATATGTTCAGTTAATCATTAATTAAGTGTGTGGTCATGCTTATCTAATGCATTATTGTGAACAAGTTAATCATTGTAACAGAGACGCTGGAGTTTGGTTACAATCCATGAGTGGAAGTTTATTAAAGGTCAAGGCTTTAAACAGATAATCAGAGGGTCAAAGTCAGAGAAGCAAGCAGATCGTTCGTCGTACACAAGGGCAGAAGCAGGCAATGAGTTCAAACACAAACATCAGTCCTATCAGGCGTCAGAACAAAAGGGGCAGAGTACAAATACGATGAGTCAAGAACTCAGGCAGAATCATACACAGGAAACCAATCAGGAACAGAGGAAGAATAAAGCTTGGTAAGGCAGGTAAACTGGCAATACTTTGCAATCAGCACATGGACCGGTCTCAGTTTATATGAGAGTCAAACAGGAAGTGAAAGCAGAGGAAGCAGAGGGAGTGGAGCACGGTCAGTACTCGGGCGAGGGCTCCCTCTGCTGGCTTGACGTTACAATCATTAACTACTAATTTATTTATGCTTAACTAATGCATAATCTGAGCTCCCTAAATGGTAAGTTAATCATTAATTACTAGTGTGTTTGTGCTCAACTAATGCTTAATTGTGAACAAGTTAACCATTAATTAATGCTTAACTAATGCATTATTCTGGACCCCTAAAATAAAGTGTTACCAGTCATATAAGATCTTCACTGCACAGCCTGCTTAGTTTAGGGCTTCTATGAGCATGAGCATGAGTGCTTCTGAGAAAATGAAGAGAAAGCAAGCCGACACATGCTGGAAAGCTTCTTTCCCAGTGAGAGAAAGTTGGTTAACGCAATGTTAAGAGCAAAGCTTGCCAATACGAAACATGTTTCTAACTTATTAAATTAAAAATGTTATTTGCAATGCAGAGAGTCTTTTCTGAAAGTTTCATTTATAGACACACCAAGTCATATTAGATCTTCAATGCACAGCCTGCTTAGTTTAGGGCTTCTATGAGCACAAATGCTTTATGAGTGCATCTGAGAAAATGAAGAGAAATTAAGCCCAAATATGCTGGAAAGCTTCTTTCCCAGTGAGAGAAAGTTGGTTTATGCAATGTTAAGAGCAAAGCTTCCGCACATGCAGGATGTTCCTAACGTATGAAATTATATCTTATTTGCAATGCAGAAAGAGCCTTTTCAGTGTGTTACAAGTTCTAGACACTGCAAGTCATATTAGATCTTCAATGAACAGCCTGCTTAGTTTATGGCTTCTATGAGCACTAATGCTGTTTTAGTGCTTCTTAGCAAATGAAGAGAAAGCAAGCCCACATGTGCTGGAAAGCTTCTTTCCCAGTGAGAGAACGTTGGTTTATGCAATTTTAAGAGCAAAGCTTGCCCATACGAAGCATGTTTCTAAATTATGTAATTAAAATTTAATTTGCAATGCAGAGAGAGTCTTTTCTGAAAGTTTCATTTATAGACACAGCAAGTCATAAAAGATCTTCAATCCACAGCCTGCTTAGTTTAAGGCTTCTATGAGCATGAATGCTGTTTTAGTGCTTCTGAGAAAATAAAGAGAAATTAAGCTCACATATACTGGAAAGCTTCTTTCACAGTGAGAGAAAGTTGGGTCCTGCGATGTGAAGAGCAAAGTTTGCGCACATGCAGGATATTCCAAACTTATGAAATTATATCTTATTTGCAATGCAGAAAGCCCCTTTTCAGTGTGTTACAAGTTCTAGACACTGCAAGTCATATTAGATCTTCAATGCACAGCCTGCTTAGTTCAGGGCTTCTATGAGCACGAATTATGTTTTGGTGCTACTGAGAAAATGAAGAGAAATTAAGCCCAGGTATGCTGGAAAGCTTCTTTTCCAGTGAGAGAAAGTTGGTTTATGCAATGTTAAGAGCAAAGCTTGCGCACATGCAGGAAGTTCCTAACGTATGAAATTATATCTTATTTGCAATGCAGAAAGCCCCTTTTCAGTGTGTTACAAGTTCTAGACACTGCAAGTCATATTAGATCTTCAATGCACAGCCTGCTTAGTTCAGGGCTTCTATGAGCACGAATTATGTTTTGGTGCTACTGAGAAAATGAAGAGAAATTAAGCCCAGGTATGCTGGAAAGCTTCTTTTCCAGTGAGAGAAAGTTGGTTTATGCAATGTTAAGAGCAAAGCTTGCGCACATGCAGGAAGTTCCTAACGTATGAAATTATATCTTATTTGCAATGCAGAGAGAGTCTTTTCTAAAAGTTTCATTTATAGGCACCATTATAATATGTTATCTAACACATATTAGATCTTCAATGCACAGCCTGCTTAGTTTAGGGCTTCTATGAGCACGAATTATGTTTTGGTGCTACTGAGAAAATGAAGAGAAATTAAGCCCAGGTATGCTGGAAAGCTTCTTTTCCAGTGAGAGAAAGTTGGTTTATGCAATGTTAAGGGCAAAGCTTGCCCATACGAAGCATGTTTCTAAATTATGAAATTAAAATTTTATTTGCAATGCAGAGAGAGTCTTTTCTAAAAGTTTCATTTATAGACACCATTATAATATGTTATCTAACACATATTAGATCTTCAATGCACAGCCTGCTTAGTTTAGGGCTTCTATGAGCACGAATGCTTTATGAGTGCTTCTGAGAAAATGTTGCGAATAAGCTCATGGGGAAATATGGATAATTAATCATAACTAGTTATAAGTATACTACTGCTTAACGCAGTAAAGATAAGAGAAATAAGAATATGAAACTATGGTCCCATTTGATATTCAGCAGATTTACACCTGAAGGAAACATCAGATTCTTAGTTCAAACACAGCTTTGTAAAAAGGTGCAAATAATACCTAAGGTATCATTTAATAAGACTAAGTTTGAATACTTGCACGTCTCGTCTGTCTGAAAGAAAGGCTTGATGCCGTCCAAAGGTTCAAGTTGATCTTTGCTGAAGTTGGTTGATGAAAAAGAACCAGTTTTGAGTCAGAGAATCTTGGTGAATGGAAAAGTCAAGGCCGAAGCCTGGCACGAGCTTAGGATGTCCTGGAGCATTGTAGCTCACATCTTCTCAGAATTCAAACAAAACCACCGACTCTGGGCGGGTCCCTGGTGTGGGGCCTTTAAGGTCGGAGAAGATTCCCGCCTCTCAAGATGGGCTTGTCCAATGAGAATAGCCGGAATCCCAAGTGGGAGTTTTGAGATACTGGGGAGTTTTATGACTCTTTGTGTGGAAGCATGGTAATTTGCATATGGAACTTTAATCGAAATTACTACAGATTCTCAGGACACTAATATATTGCCTATGTACCAACATTTAATATACACTCATTAGATCATCAGGAGACTAATTCATAGATACTAAACATGGTAAGGTAACATATATGTAAGATGACAGGAATGAGTGTTTCCATCATAAGCCTGCATAAAACAGTATAAAATCTCAAAGACAACATACACCATGACCTGAAGGATATGTGTGTTCATTCAAAGAAAGGTTTTCCTATTAATTAATCAGAGAAGAGTCCATTTTTACTGTGCACTGTGGATTTCCTATGGAAAATGTAGTGCGAGGGGAAATTCTCAACATGCCATTAGGTCGTAAATGGATCTGGTCTAGCAGAGGTGTCATGGTTGCCATGGGGACCAGGGGGGCCTGGTGTCATTGCAGACATCCTGGCATCCAGTTTATTTGGTGAGGGGTCTGTGATGACTTGTTAATCTAATGAATAACTGATTTGTTAAATCAAATGAAAAATTGTGTGTTTGATTGGTTCAGACGCTACAAATTCCCCTTTTTCGGGCGTTGTAGTCCGTAGAATAGACAACAACGAGCGATGTCAAAGGTGCAGAACAATCTAACACACACCTGTCACTCACGGCTGGGAGACAGAGGTGGCTCTCTGGCTGTTGGTGCCTCCAGGAGTGGTTGTGGTTGCTGTGGTGGAGGCTGTAGCGGTCCTCGAGCTTATGCTGCAGGTGTCGAGGCTGTGTCACCTAGTGATGATGGCAGGAGAGCAGCAGGTGAGCAGGTGGCCTCTGTTTTGCTCAAACGTCACTAGAAATCTGATGTTTGCGGTGTCGCTTG
>NW_015507145.1:70908-71113 GCF_001515645.1 Sinocyclocheilus grahami
CAGGAGTGGTTGTGGTGCCGTGGTGGATGCTGTCAGGTGGTGCGCTGTGGTGATGTAGGCTGTAGCAAGGTGTGGGTCCTCGAGCTTATGCTGCAGGTGTCGAGGCTGTGTCACCTAGTGATGATGGCAGGAGAGCAGCAGGGGGTTGTTAGCCCTCTGTTTTGCTCAAACGTCACTAGAAATCTGATGTTTGCGGTGTCGCTTG
>NW_015507145.1:71203-72015 GCF_001515645.1 Sinocyclocheilus grahami
GGTTTTAAGGGATGCTCCTCCCTTGGAGGGGTCTGATGCTGTGTTGCAGCAGGCAAGGAGTCCGAGGTTTGTCCTTCTCAGTACTCCTTAGTTGAGTTTTGTTCATGGAGCTATTTTGCAAGTGTCAGCAGCTCCTGTAACCCAGAAGTCCAGCTGTCCTTGTGTAGCCTCCGTTCGGCACCTGCGTGAAGGGTGTAGAGGAGGATGTTGTGGTGGACTGCTGTTGGACATACCGTGGTGTTTGCAGGATGAGGATGCCTTTTTCCATGGCTTTTCCCAGTGGTTGGTCTGGAACCTGGGTCTGTTGCCATGGTGATGGCTCTGTCCTCTTCTGGCTAGGGGCTTTCTATAGAAGGGTTTTGCATTGTGGCAATGCTGGGTGCCTTCTGGTGCCCGCTTTGGATTCTGAGTTATGAAGTTCAGAATCAGTGGGGTCTGACAAACACCTTTAGGCCTTGTGCTTGTTAAAGGCCTTCTGTGTCAGGTTACGCAGCTGTTGATTAGGCTTTGTGCGGCAGGCCATAATGCCTAGATGGTGACTTACACTAGGATGGAGGTTTCGGAGGAAAAGGTTCTGGCAGCTGGTGTCCTCCGCCATCCCTGGGTAATTGCGAGCTTTGGAATAAGCTTGTCGAAGTCTGTGGTAGTGAGCATGGGGAGTTTCATGCCGGCCCTGTTTGGTGTCTGGGCTGTCTCGCTGCTGAGCAAGGACTTGGATTTCAGCTCGGGCTGCTTGCAGGTAGCATTCACAGGCGTTGTTTCGGTTCGCCTGAATTAAACTTTTTTTTTTGCAGCTGCAGAGGTTTTCAGGG
>NW_015507145.1:72433-73478 GCF_001515645.1 Sinocyclocheilus grahami
GGCACACTTGTGGGAACACCAGAGAGAGAAAGGGACAAGACAAATGCACGTACGTACGGAGGTGTTAAGCTATCTCTATGGGGAACGGCTGTGTAGGCCATGATCAGCATGTATGAATAGCTGGTGAGAGGCAACTAGTGAGGTAGGGTGCTATGTTTCTGTGTTCGTGAACACAAAGAGAGAGTTTGAGTAACTTTGTTGAGGGGGCTGTAAGCAGGGGTCAGCTGATGATACATGTGGTCAAACTATTACTCAAAGCACTGATGGTTTACGGGTTTGGTCACTATGAAAAAACTGAAATAAAATAAGATGAAATCCAAAAAAAAAAAGGAAGAAGGAAGATTTTACCTATTTAGTCTTTCTTTGCTAAGAGATATGGCTAAGCAGGTGTCACTTGTGGGTGATGCTGCACTCAGCTAGCAGGGATACAACAGTTGCTGTAACTACTGTAATCCTATACAAAAAGCAAAGATAGTGATGGTAAAATAACTAAAATAAGGTAAAAGTAAAACAAAACAAAAAAAGGGTCATAATAGCTGTAGGAAACTAAAAGGGAAACTAAGTAAACAAATTGATTTAATTAAATCTCAAATTTAATAAAAATCAATTTAGCTGAATTTGTACATTCATGCTAAACAAATGTAAATAAATGCAATAAAATTAAAGAGGTAGAATAAAGTCAAACCAAAATAAACAATAACACAAGTAAAACCAAAGTATGTAGAGAGAGAGAGCGATTTGAAAGTTACACTTTACACAGTGTTAGTTGGATGCTAACAGCTAGCAGTTGAGGTAAAGGGCTCTGCTTAAATGCCTGTGCGGCTCCTAAAGAGTTAGCATTGGCTACACGCAGTTCTTTGTTTGCACAAAGGTCTGTGAAGTTGGTGCTGTTGTCAGATTATCCGGAAAAGTCTGCTCACACTTCCGGGGTCATGTGTTGCTAGGAGACCAATGCAAGCTCACACCAGGTGCAAGTGGAGCAGAACTTGCACTGCTGTGAGCAGGCATGGGAACTCATGCATGTGCATTACAGATTCATTCATTA
>NW_015507145.1:73488-87854 GCF_001515645.1 Sinocyclocheilus grahami
ACTTGCACTGCTGTGAGCATGCATGGGAAACTCATGCGGGGCATAACAGTCAGTTATGACATGTCCCATACAAATTCATTCACTAATCAAAACAGCACAATCACTTCACAGGCAATGGTGGATTCGTAGTTAGCTACGCTAGAGTAACACGTTAACTTTACGTAAATGTTTCACATGAGCGAGTCAAAATGAAATACAGTGATACGAAAAACATAATAAGGCCTTAAATTAGTGAAATGAGGAGTATAGCTCAGATCACCTACACAGTGCTGAAAAAGGGGATTTCTTCGCCCAAGATCAGACTGATTTATTCTGGTACCATTTATATGGGCTGCTAATCTGAGATTTACCCGTCAGAAAGGCTACTAATAACAGAAATTAGGATTTATTCGCTAAAATCAGATTAGTTTCTTATCGTACGATTTAAACACATTATAGCACTGAAAACTTTCTACTACTTGTAGGAAGGCACATTCAAGCTATAGTTTTAACTGATTTTGAAAAGAAACTGGAGCACGCATGTATAAGAGGTTACGTAAATGTTTCACATGAGCAGGTCCATATGAATACAATGATACATAACACATAATAAGGCCTTAAATCAGTGAAATGAGAAGCATCGCTCAGATCACCTACACAGTGCTGAAAAAGGGGATTTCTTCGCCCAAGATCAGACCGATTTATTCTGGTACCATTTATATGAGCTGCTAATCTGAGATTTACCCGTCAGAAAAAGACCTATGCTCCACTAACGACAGAAATTAGGATTTCTTCGCTAAAATCAGGTTAGTTTCTTATCGTACGATTTAAAAACATTATAGCACTGAAAACTTTCTACTGCTTGTAGGAAGGCACATTCAAACTATAGTTTTATCTGATTTTGATCAGAAACTGGTATGCGCATTGGTTAAGGAGTTACTAGAACTTATGAGACAGACACATAAGATTGATTACTGGGTCTGCTTGCAAGCAATGTTTAAAACAACGCCACCGTTCTAAATTACTGCTCGTACTGCATAAAGTAGGAAACTATTATTTTCCTGGCCATGTGAATGCTGGGATTTTTCTGGCTAGCTTGTCAAGGTCTCTGGGGGTTACATCATGCGCTGCTGCAGGGATGCTTGGAAGGGACCCCCTCCTCCCTGTGGTTGCTGGAGGTATTATGGTTCTGTCTGCTGAGTTGTTAAGCAGAAAGTGTTGGCCCCCCCCTTCGTAGCTTGGTGCATATGAGGGAGTTTGCACTGCTGAGTGAGGATGCAGGAGTAGGGTGTCTCTCCCACTGCGTTTCCTTTTGCAGCCTATAAATCAAAAATAAAAGTGTCTCTGGTTCATTTTGAGGTTCAGAGAGATCATCAAATCAAAGTGGAACAAACGCCATGTAAATGGATTTAATATTATCTGACTGCTATTTTTAAAACAGGGTAATCGATCTGGTATTAGGAACAATCGGTAGCACTCCTGAGTAACTGTAAGATTTGTGTTGGGCAACACACCATGTCTGGTCACAGCTGCTGCGTGTTCAGCTCCCATGCTGTGATTTTGCCATGTGTGTGCCCCGCCCTCCATAGCACGTTATTCACTGTGTTACTAAAAACACCCAATAACTTATTGATTCTTCTCTAGATAGACAGTTAAAATGTAATTCAATTTAGATTTAATTAACTAGTAACTGAGCAATAGCATTCAGGAAGTATACATCTAAGATAGCTAAATTCGCTGAGACGAATTAAAGATTGGGAAACGTAGAAAGAGAAGAAAAAGAAGGAAAAGAAAGGGAAAAATCAGAAACCAGGGATTAGGTTAAGTTCAAATTACTTCACACTGCATACACACATGCTGTATTTAAAAGCTTCAATTAAAGAGTGCTAACCCCTAATTGTTAAAGCTATTTGGTAGCTTAGCCTAAGATTAAACTATGCTAAGTCGTGTTAGCTTAGCTGCTTAAGGTGGTTTGTTTACAACATTGCGTCGCCGGGTGACGCGTGTGCTCTGTGGAGTTAGCGCTTCCTGTGACAAGTTGTTGTCACACACCATGACCTGAAGGATATGTGTGTTCATTCAAAGAAAGGTTTTCCTATTAATTAATCAGAGAAGAGTCCATTTTTACTGTGCACTATGGATTTCCTATGGAAAATGTAGTGCGAGGGGAAATTCTCAACATGCCATTAGGTCGTAAATGGATCTGGTCTAGCAAAGGTGTCGTGGTTGCCATGGGGACCAGGGGGGCCTGGTGTCGTGGCAGACATCCTGGCATCCAGTTTATTGGGTGAGGGGTCTGTGACGACTTGTTAATCTAATGAATAACTGATTTGTTAAATAAAATGAAAAATTGTGTGTTTGATTGGTCCAGACGCTACAAAAATGAAGAGAAATTAAGCCCAGATATGCTGGAAAGCTTCTTTCCCAGTGAGAGAAAGTTGGTTTATGCAATGTTAAGAGCATAGCTTCGCTTTTCAGTGTGTTACAAGTTCTAGACACACCAAGTCATATTAGATCTTCAATACACAGCCTGCTTAGTTTAGGGCTTCTATGAGCACTAATACTGTTTTAGTGTTTCTGAGCAAATTAAGAGAAATTAAGGCCACATATGCTGGAAAGCTTCTTTCCCAGTGAGAAGGTTGGTTTATGCAATGTTAAGAGCAAAGCTTGCGCACATGCAGGATGTTCCTAACATATGAAACTATATCTTATTTGCAATGCAGGAAGAGACTTTTCAGTGTGTTACAAGTTATAGACACTGCAAGTAATATAAGATCTTTAATGCACAGCCTGCTTAGTTTAGGGATTCTATGAGCATGAATGCTTATGAGAAAATGAAGAGAAAGCAAGCCGACACATGCTGGAAAGCTTCTTTCCCAGTGAGAGAAAGTTGGTTAATGCAATGTTAAGAGCAAACCTTGCCCATACGAAGCATGTTTCTAAATTATGAAATTAAAATTTTATTTGCAATGCAGAGTCTTTTCTGAAAGTTTCATTTATAGACACAGCAAATCATATAAGATCTTCAAAGCACAGCCTGCTTAGTTTAGGGCTACTATGAGCACGGATGCTGTTTTAGTGCTTCAGAGCAAATTAAGAGAAATTACTCCCACATATGCTGGAAAGCTTCTTTCCCAGTGAGAAAAGTTGGTTAATGCAATGTTAAGAGCAAACCTTGCCCATACGAAGATTGCTTCTAAATTCTGAAATAAAATTTTTATTTGCAATCCAGAGAGAGAGTTTTCTGAAAGTTTCATTTATAGACAGCAAGTCATGTTAGATCTTCAATGCACAATCTGCTTAGTTTAGGGCTTCTATGAAGACGAATGTTGTTTTAGTGCTTCTGAGCAAATGAAGTGAAATTAAGCCCAGATATGCTGGAAAGCTTCTTTCCCAGTGAGAAAAGTTGGTTAATGCAATGTTAAGAGCAAACCTTGCCCATACGAAGATTGCTTCTAAATTCTGAAATAAAATTTTTATTTGCAATCCAGAGAGAGAGTTTTCTGAAAGTTTCATTTATAGACAGCAAGTCATGTTAGATCTTCAATGCACAGCCTGCTTAGATTAGGGCATCTATGAGCACGAATGCTGTTATAGTGCTTCTGAGCAAATGAAGAGAAATTAAGCCCACATATGCTGGAAAGATACTTTCCCAGTGAGAGAAAGTTGGTTAATGCAATGTAAAGAACAAAGCTTGCCCATACGAAGCATGTTCCTAACTTGTGAAATTATATCTTATTCGCAATGCAGAAAGAGCTTTTTCAGTGTGTTACAAATTCTAGACACTGCAAGTCATATTAGATCTTCAATACACAGCCTTCTTAGTTTAGGGCTTCTATGAGCACTAATGCTGTTTTAGTGTTTCTAAGCAAATTAAGAGAAATTAAGGCCACATATGCTGGAAAGCTTCTTTCCCAGCGAGAAGGTTGGTTTATGCAATGTTGAGAGCAAAGCTTGCGCAAATGCAGGATGTTTCTAACATATGAAATTATATCTTATTTGCAATGCAGGAAGAGCCTTTTCAGTGTGTTACAAGTTATAGACACTGCAAGTCATATAAGATCTTTAATGCACAGCCTCCTTAGTTTAGGGCTTCTATGAGCACGAATGCTTATGAGAAAATGAAGAGAGAGCAAGCCGACATATGCTGGAAAGCTTCTTTCCCAGTGAGAGAAAGTTGGTTAATGCAATGTTAAGAGCAAGCCTTGCCCATACGAAGAATGTTTCTAAATTATGAAATTAAATTTTTATTTCCAATGCAGAGAGAGAGTTTTCTGAAAGTTTCATTTATAGACACAGCAAGTCATGTTAGATCTTCAATGCACAGCCTGCTTAGTTTAGGGCTTCTATGAAGACGAATGTTGTTTTAGTGCTTCTGAGCAAATGAAGTGAAATTAAGCCCAGATATGCTGGAAAGCTTCTTTCCCAGTGAGAGAACGTTGGTTTATGCAATGTTACGAGCAAAGCTTGCCCACATGAAGCATGTTTCTAAGTTATCAAATTATATCTTATTTGCAATGCAGAAAGAGCCTTTTCAGTGTGTTACATGTTCTAGCCAAACCAAGTGCCACACCAAGTCATATTAGATCTTCAATACACAGCCTTCTTAGTTTAGGGCTTCTATGAGCACTAATGCTGTTTTAGTGTTTCTAAGCAAATTAAGAGAAAACAAGCCCACATACTAATTTCGGAGCAAATGAAGTGAAAGCAAGCACACATATGCTGCAAAGTTTTTTCCCAGTGAGAGAAAGTTGGAGTATGCAATGTAAAGAGCAACGCTTTTCCAGATGAAGGCTGTTTCTTACGAATGAAATGAAATGTTATTTGCAATACAGAAAGACAGACTTTAATGTGTTAGAGCTTTTATGCCCTGCAAGTTATGTTAGAGTATGCTGGAAAGCATCTTTCCCAGTGGGAGAACGTTGGTTTATGCAATGTTACGAGCAAAGCTTGCCCACATGAAGCATGTTTCTAAGTTATCAAATTATATCTTATTTGCAATGCAGAAAGAGCCTTTTCAGTGTGTTACATGTTCTAGCCAAACCAAGTGCCACACCAAGTCATATTAGATCTTCAATACACAGCCTTCTTAGTTTAGGGCTTCTATGAGCACTAATGCTGTTTTAGTGTTTCTAAGCAAATTAAGATAAATTAAGGCCACATATGCTGGAAAGCTTCTTTCCCAGCGAGAAGGTGTAGAAGATTATTATTAATCCAAATAGGAATTAATCCAGTATAATCAAGGCGAATCTAGCCATTAATATATCTAGTTATACTTCCATTATAATCCTATATGCCTGTGTGTAAAAACATGCCTACGTGGCAAAAAGTACAAACCTAAGATGAGAAACATCTGTAAAAACCTTAAGGGGGGGGGTCTTTCTTTAACATAACAAGACTAGAGAGGAGGGGCTTTTGTCTCTAGGGACAATGATATGCACAAAGGAACCATTATATGTATGGAAAACTATATGGAATATTTACCCCACGCCTCCAAATCCAAATGTATAAAAAGGAAGATTTAAAGAAGTTCTGGAGATGTTCTCTGCAGAGATTCTCCACTTTATTCTCATTGTTGAAATAAAGTGTATTTCTTTTGACTTCCAAAAAACCCAAAGACTGAGTGTAATTTCTAAGAACAGAAGAAAAAGACACGACAGATTGGTGACCACGAAGGGACTGGACAAGAGCAGAGGAGTGGACGACCACTTTGGGCTGGCTAAGACAGACAACGCAAACACTGTGGCCACAGAATAGAATTTTGCTTATATAATTCGTTTGGGTTGTTTGCTAGTCGGCTCTTGGTGGTAAGGACACTTAAAATCTGCTCTTCCAGAATTAAAAAATAAATAAATAACTAAAATAAAATATTATAAAAGGGTTTTTTTTATTTCAGAAGAAATAACTGCATGCACAGATTTGGTTTACTATTGGGAAGGCCTTGCTAGGGAACCTAAATAGAAATTGGATGGTGTAGGCAGAAATACATTACGTGTAATGGTCTGGGTTTATTGTGGATTGGGCCTAAAAGGGAGGCAATCAACAGTGAAGCAGATATAATAAAGGATAGCATGCAAAGTCCTATGGATACCGCTTTGAGAAAGAAAAAGGTGTAAGGGGGCTCAAAGGGCTGCACGGGTAAGCAAAAACTCCTGCTGGGCGCAGTTTTTTTACTGAATTAAGAGAGAAAGTGTCAGTGGAAGAACGAGAGCCCTGTAGGTCACTCGAGGTAGAGTGTAGTGTTTTGTTGAATGAGACTGAAACTGTGTCTGTGTCCGTATAAATGTCTGTATGAGTGATGGTGAAAGTGTGAGAAAATAAATAAATTCCGTATTGGTTGGGTACGGGCTGCACACCCCTTCCTGGCAGAGTGTGGACGCAGCTCGTGTCACATCCAAGAGGGATGAATGAATCATGAGCCCTGATTAAAAAATAAATAAATAAATAAATAATAATAATAATAAAGGGACAAAATAATGAGTGAAGGACCCTCTAGATAAAGGGTCGAAGTATGAAAGAATAAAGCCTTGGCTGAATAAAAGGCTAGAGGGTGTGAGTGTGATTAAGAAAGCAATATCAATAAAGGCTAAATCAAGATCTTGTATAGACTTTTGCATGCCTGGTGTCTGTGGGAAAGAGAAGGAGAAAAAATTTAAGAGATCAGTTAGAAGTGAGATCCAAGAAGCAAATTAATAAGTATATATATAATATAAGAGCAGAAAAAAAAAAAAAAATCATTATTAGAAATGTTTGCATACTGGGAGATTGAAAAATAAAGTTGAGAAAATCAATTCATGTAAACAGTAAATGCATCAGACAAAATAAAAAAAATTTAATTCAAAGATGCATGTTACAGAATAAAGAATAAAATTAGGAGAAATTGATTAAAATAGTTAAATTAAAGTTGAATTGTAATAATATAGGAAAAAGTATGGCAGCCACTCCAGTGGAAATATTAGGATTAAAATATCCACTGTGTAAAGAGTTAATAAACAAAATATCAAACAAATGGCAGAAGAGAACCAAAAATTTGGCAACACGATGGCCACAAGGGGGCACATTTGAGGTAACACTATGTGATGAGATGGAAACTCTGATAAAACACCATAAAACAAAAAGTATCAGTAAAAAACGAGAAAAAAGAAAAGCAAAAAGGGAAAAAGAGAAAGAAGTGATAACCATGTTCAAAAAAGAAGGGGAGGACATTTTAAAAGGTATAAAACAAGCCAGGAAGAAACTGAGAGAGGTTGAGAAAGAGACAAAGAGAAAGGGAGAAAAATTGTTTTCTGAGCCACCCCCCTATTTGCCCACAGACGGAGAGTATTCAATTCTCAAGGGAACAGTAGAAGTAACTGGAGAACTGGAAATGAATGGGCCAGTTGAGTTGGAAGAAAATAAGGAACCAGCTGAGAAAACAAAAAAGCAAGAGAGAAAAGAAAGGGAAGAATATTTACAAATGGACTGTTATAGACAGGCACGCATAGCTTTAGAAAAGATGAAAACAAACCCAGATAGAACAAACTTTGAGGAGATGTTAGAAGAAATAGAGGAGAAAATTAAAGAATCAGGAAACAAAATACAAGAGGTAAATAGTTTAGAAAGAGTGAGAAGTAAGTTGTTTGACAGTCCAGATGATGAGGATGAAGGAAGGGAGTTATTTGATAGCGGAAAATGGGAACAAGGCCGAAAAAAAGGAAAACTCAGACCACTGGCAGCGCAACTCCCAATTTTAATCAAGGGAGCGCAGGGACAGTATGTTGCATTATGTTGCAAAGCATTGCTGGCTAAAATATTAGGAGGGGCAAAGATGGATGAAATTCTTCAAACAACTACTCTGGACAGAGCAGTGAACTCTCATAATATGGATGGAATTGTTTTTGATGCATTCCGTCCAGCAGTGTAGACTGACTGGACGGAATCAGACTGGACCCTAAATCATTAAAAGGACAAGATCTGGGCGACACAGAAAATTCAACCACATATGTCCAGAGGCAACTGAAAAAGTGGAAACAAGAGACTGAAGGAAATCCAGAAGGAGACCCATTAATGGCAACATTGTTTAGGCAGGCTGTGATTGATGCTATGCCGCCAGCCGTAAAAAGCAGGCTGGAAGATGTGGTCGGTTTAAACTCTAAGACACACAAAGAGTTTTGTGACCATGTGTCTCATGCTGTGGAACAACACAGAAAAAATGAGCAAAAGCTCAAGAGCCAAGAGAAAGAGCTACAGCGAAAACTAACTCATTTACAGCTTGAAGAACTGACAAACAAAAACAAGAAAAAGATTCAAGCTTCAATAAAGAAAGAAGAAGCAGAACAAATGACAATGATGTCTCCAGTAAATACTCCGCAACCAAATATTATGTCAAGCCCACCTACAGCAGTCCCTCCGAATGCACACTCCATCCCTGTACCTATAATAAATGTTTATGCTCAACAGCCAGGACCCATGGGATGGAGACAAAAACCAACACAAAGAGGCCAGAGGGGAAGAGGCAAACCTTTCACTGGCCCGTCAGGTGTGTGCTGGGCATGTGGACAGCCCGGACATAATAAAATTGACTGTCCCACGAATCCATGGCAACAATACCCTCGGGGCGCAAGGGGAGAGAGCTGGCAACAGCCTAACCGAGGTACTTCACAAGGCCCAGTTAACCCTTGGGGAGGTCCCAATCCAGGCTATTAGGGGTGCCCAGAGAATCCTAATGGGGATAATCAGCTTCCAATTTTAACAACAAAAGCTGATCAAGAGCCTATTATGCAAATTAACATAGAGGGAAAAACCACACCCATGATGTTAGACACAGGTGCTGTCTATACCTGTTTAAATTTGAAATATGCCTCACATCTCCCCTTGTCTGGAAAATTCGCAAAGACAATAGGATTCTCGGGAAAAATGCAATTAATTCCAATGACAGATCCAGTGTGTCTACAAACAAGAAATCAAAGTATAACAATGCCCATTCTGGTATCAAATCAAACTCCTATCAATTTGTTAGGAAGGGATGCCTTATGTAAATTAGAGCTACAAATTTGGTGTTCTCCAGAAGGAATATATATCGATGCAATAGGAACAGAAACACAAATGGTAGTTGCAGAGCCAAAAGCTAATGTCTATTGGATAGGACAAATAGAACAAGATGTGAGACAGACAGTCAATAAGTGGGGTAAGTTTATTGTAGCACAGATTCCTGAAGCACAGCTACCAAAATCAGAATTTCATTGCACAATGATATATGATCCAGAGAGAGATCAAGAAATAGAACAAAAATGGCAGAAAGAAATTTTATTTGAAATTAATTTGGTGTGCAACCAGTTTGCTGTGAATTCCTCAGGAAGTAGTTATTGGTCAAAAGAAAATGACACAAATGACTACAACAGTAGAAGTGATAAACAAAAATGAGACTGAGTTATTTAAGGAAATGCAGCGTCAAGTACCAACTGAACTATGGTCTCAACATGACACAGATATAGGATTAATAAAATCAGCAAATCCAGTAAGAGTACAACTTAAGCCAGATGCACGTCTGCCCAGAAGGTCACAATACCCTTTGCGTCCGGATGCTGAAGCAGGGATAAAAAATACTATAGAAGGTTTAGTAAAGGCAGGAGTATTAATAGAAACAACTAGTTACTGTAACACTCCAATTATGCCCATAATTAAAGCAGACAAAGAAAGATGGCGACTTGTACATGACTTAAGAACAATCAATGAAATAATAGAAGATATGCCAGCTGAAGTACCAAACCCGCACACGTTGCTGACGAATGTTCCTCCTGATGCCAAATTCTTTACAGTAATTGATCTCTGTTCTGCCTACTTTAGTGTGCCGCTTGCAGAAGAAAGTAGGTATTTGTTTGCTTTTACATATGCAGGTAAACAGTATACATACACCAGAATCCCACAGGGATTTAAACATTCACCACACATATTTAACAGAATACTTAAGGCTGATTTAGAAGATCTTAGAATAGACGGAACACTATAACAATATATGGATGATTTAATTATCTGTTCTTCCTCAATAGAACAATGTCACAGAGACTCAATTAAGGTATTGACAAAATTGGCACAAGGAGGACACAAAGTATCTAACAAGAAAATCCAGTATTGCCAACCTCAAGTGGAATACTTGGGCAGATTAATTGCATTTGGCACAGAGCTATAGCTCCAGCTCAATTAGAAGGCATAAGTAAAACACCATTGCCTCAGACAGTAGGACAAATGATGACTTTTCTAGGAATGACAGGCTTTAGTGCCGACTGGGTAGAAGACTATGCAGTAAAGACAGCGCCGTTGAGAGAAATGATGAAACAAGCAGGATTACAACATTTAAGCAATCCATTAAATGGAACACAGATGCATTACTAGCATTTGAAACAATAAAAAAAGAACTACAACAGGCCCCTGCCCTGGGAACGGCAGAATACGATAAAAATGTTTCATCTGTATGTGGCAAATAGAACTGAGGGTTATGCATCAGCTGTACTGATGCAAGAGACTTGTAGTGGGAGGAAAAAACAACCTTATAGCTTATTACAGCACAAAGTTAGATAATGTAGCTCAGGGATACCCACCATGTTACCAACAAGGCCTAGCAGCAGTATATTATGCTTATGAAAAATGTCACAGAGACTCAATTAAGGTATTGACAAAATTGGCACAAGGAGGACACAAAGTATCTAACAAGAAAATCCAGTATTGCCAACCTCAAGTGGAATACTTGGGCAGATTAATTGCATTTGGCACAGAGCTATAGCTCCAGCTCAATTAGAAGGCATAAGTAAAACACCATTGCCTCAGACAGTAGGACAAATGATGACTTTTCTAGGAATGACAGGCTTTAGTGCCGACTGGGTAGAAGACTATGCAGAAAAAACAGCGCCATTGAGAGAAATGATGAAACAAGCAGGATTACAACATTTAAGTAATCCATTAAAATGGAACACAGATGCATTACTAGCATTTGAAACAATAAAAAAAGAACTACATCAGGCCCCTGCCCTGGGAACGGCAGAATACGATAAAAATGTTTCATCTGTATGTGGCAAATAGAACTGAGGGATGTGCATCAGCTGTACTGATGCAAGAGACTTGTAGTGGGAGGAAAAAACAACCTTATAGCTTATTACAGCACAAAGTTAGATAATGTAGCTCAGGGATACCCACCATGTTACCAACAAGGCCTAGCAGCAGTGTATTATGCTTATGAAAAAGCATCCACAATAACTATGGGGTACCCAGTAACTATACATACTCATCACAAAATTGTGGAATTAATAGAACAAGGGAAATTTGTTCTGACACAAGCTCGAATTTTGGCCTATTCCTCGCTACTCACATATCCAGATGTTACCATTAAACGATGCCAGACAGTTAATCCAGCTGAATTAATTCCTTTAGCATTTGAAGGAGAACCACATGATTACGACCAGATTACGACCAGATCTTGAATCAACACCCATCCCTGAAGCAGAAGTCACATATTTTGTAGATGGTTCTAGCTTTAGAGACCATGAAGAAAATCATACAGGATATTCAGTAGTGAAGAAAGACAAAGAAGAATTTGTACCTGTAGTATCACAACATTGTGTGCAGCCTTGCTCTGCTCAGTTAGCAGAATTAAAAGCTCTTACAGCTGCATGTCAGTTAGCGAAAGGACAAACTGCCAACATTTTTACAGATTCAGCATATATGCGCATGGTGTATGTCATCTATTTGGAGCAGTGTGGAAACAAAGAGGTTTCAAAAAAAGTGATGGGACTACAATCCAACATAGTGAACAAATAGGGCAATTAATCTCTGCTATGATGCTTCCAAAAAGGCTAGCAATAATCAAATGTCAGGCACATAAGAAGGGAAAACATTATGTCATAAAGGGAAACAATGCAGCTGACATAGAAGCAAAAAAGCTTCAGGGTGTAAAATAGCAGTATTATCACCTGTGATACTTATCGAACCTCAACCTCAATTAGAGGATATAATTCGAATTCAACAACAAGCAGGCCCTTATGAACAATCAATGTGGCACCAAAGGGGAGCTAAAAAAGACTCACAAGAAATCTGGCGTACACACGAAGGAAACATGGTGGCACCTACATCACTTTTGAATATTCTTATTACAGATGCGCATGGTTTCGACCATTGCGCAAGGGGGGAAGTGATAAGGAAAATTAAAAAGCAAGGATATTGGTCTCCTTATTTGCATGCAATGGTGGATGAATTTTTGTCCACATGTGAAGTTTGTGCGAAATACAATGTGAGGAAAGGGATAGCGACACCAATAGGCCATATACCAGTACCAGAAGGACCCTTTAAGCATTGTAGAAATACAGATTATGATATTCAAGGTGATGAAGACATTGGTCAAAATGATGCATTATGGGAAACAGCCCAAAATAATAAGTGGTATAGATGGGCAGCCTTTACTGCTAGAGGAACAGGAAAAGAAAATTGCTTGCTGTGCTCCAAATCTCCGTTAAACAAAGTGATAGCCATACCAAATCCATATGACTACTAAAATGTGCCGAATTTGGGAGAAAATTTTGTCATTTAACAGATTTTACCAGACCATATTGTATTGCTGAATGTCTGGGATTTTTGGGAAATCCTTAATTAACAGATTACTTTTATAGACCACTCTGGGGATCATGGTGTCAGTATTCAGATGTCAGCCAAAATATAAAAATTGAAAAACAGAAAATAGAGATTCCAAAATGGTATAGCATAGATTATAAACAGGAGTATGAGTGTTTCCATAAACAAAAAGGAACACAAGAAGTGGGCAAGTTTAAAGGAAAATGTGCTATTATTTGATATATAGATAAGAAAAATTATTGGAAATCAGGACTTCCTTCTAGGGCTCCAGAACTTTTAGCACTCGGAACAACTAAAGTAAGTAGAATAACACCTGAAAAATGTGAAAATCAAACTATTGCTTAGTCTTCTATAGAAATATATGAAGACCAATCAATAATAATAGCAGATTTCTTTTGGATCTGTGGAGGTGAGATATTATTGCCTTCTTTACCAGTTGGACGGAAAGGTACATGCGTAAGAGGACGATTACTCCAAGAAATTAACATAGCACAATGGGGAACAGAACAAAGCACAAACAAGGAAGATAATAGAATTAGAAGAGGTTACGAGCCAGACCCCAATGTATATTTAGACTCAATTGGACAACCAAGAGGAATTCCCAATAAGTTCAAGGCAAGAGATGAAATAAAAGCAGGTTTTGAGTCAACATTTGTTTGGATCACACCAAACAAAAATACAGAGTGGATTAATTACATTTATTATAATCAACAAAGATTCCTTAATTATACTGATGATGCATTAACCTTATTAGGAGACCAAGTGCAATGACAAGTAGAATGACATGGCAAAACAGACAAGCTCTTTTTTGGCTTTTGGCAGACAAGGGAGGAGTTTTTGTTATGTTTGGAGATCAATGTTGTACTTTTATACCAAATAATACTGCCCCTGGGGGAGCTTTTAGTGAAGTTATGACTAAAATTAAAAAATTAAGAGCTGAAGTTACAGCAAATGTTGATCTGACGATTGATCTGAAATTTCGAGCATGGGGAGCATGGGGAGCATGGTTTGCTAAACTAGGAATGATTTTAGGAGTCACCATATTAGTAGGAGGAATATTATTTTGCTGTATATTACCTATATTAAGAACATTAATTGTCAACGCTACTGTTAAACAAATGGAAATGATAAAAGTCCCAAACAATCCACAAATTATTACAGAAAGGATCCTGGATGGATATTATGACGGATGGCTAAACAAACTAAACTTAAATGAGCAAACTTTGGATGATAGTTCAAGTGACTCTGATGAGGACAAAGAAGAAGCGTAAAGATGAACAATACCCTGGGTATAAGTACTAGACTATCTTCTGCCCAAGGGAGGCTCTCAAGGATGCACAAAATATCTGGACTAAAAAGATGAACTATGCTAATCCTGTGATGTACTATGTGTGATGTTTTGAATGTGTTTTTATGTCTTTATACATAACTGTGACAACCACAGGCAAGCGCTGAACCAACTGCACGCTCATGCTTATAACATTGTTTTCTATAGAAATAAGAAATTATGGAGACTGGATCTTTTACTCCCTTCCTAGTCGAGTAAGGGGGGAGACGTTTGGTCCTGGTGCTCCAAAACCAGAGTGATACTGCATCATTTAGTCATTGGTAATATAACAGAGTGACTAATAAAGTCACTAGGTAGTGTTAACTATACGCCTGAATTATGAAGTAGCACTCTGGGTAAAAATAAGCAAATGTGAGACTTACTAAGTCTCAGAGGGGGGAATGTGGTAGATTTTTATTGGTTAAAAGATGAATTGTTCGAGTGTAATCATTAGTAATATAGC
>NW_015507145.1:87890-89334 GCF_001515645.1 Sinocyclocheilus grahami
GTAAGAAATTATGGAGACTGGATCTTTTACTCCCTTCCTAGTCAAATAAGGGGGTCCCGTTTGGTCCTGATGCTCCAAAACCAGAGTGAAACTGCATCATTTAGTCATTGGTGATAAAACAGAGTGACTTATTTAGTCACTAGGTAGTGTTAACTAATACAACTGAATTATGAAGTAGCACTCTGAGTAAAAATAAACAAATGTGAGACTTACTAAGTCTCATAGGGAGGAAATGTAGAAGATTTTTATTAATCCAAATAGGAATTAATCAAGTATAATCAAGGCGAATCTAGCCATTAATATATCTGGTTATACTTCCATTATAATCCTATATGCCTGTGTGTAAAAACATGCCTACGTGGCAGAGAGTCCAAACCTAAGATGAGAAACATCTGTAAAAACCATAAGTGGGGGGGCTTTCTTGAACATAAGACTAGAGAGGAGGGGCTTTTGTCTCTAGGGACAATGATATGCACAAAGGAACCATTATATGTATGGAAAACTATATGGAATATTTACCCCACGCCTCCAAATCCAAATGTATAAAAAGGAAGATTTAAAGAAGTTCTGGAGATGTTCTCTGCAGAGATTCTCCACTTTATTCTCATTGTTGAAATAAAGTGTATTTCTTTTGACTTCCAAAAAACCCAAAGACTGAGTGTAATTTCTAAGAACAGAAGAAAAAGACACGACAAAAGTTGGTTTATGCAATGTTGAGAGCAAAGCTTGCGCAAATGCAGGATGTTACTAACATATGAAATTATATCTTATTTGCAATGCAGGAAGAGCCTTTTCAGTGTGTTACAAGTTATAGACACTGCAAGTCATATAAGATCTTTAATGCACAGCCTCCTTAGTTTAGGGCTTCTATGAGCACGAATGCTTATGAGAAAATGAAGAGAGAGCAAGCCGACATATGCTGGAAAGCTTCTTTCCCAGTGAGAGAAAGTTGGTTAATGCAATGTTAAGAGCAAACCTTGCCCATACGAAGCAAGTTTCTAAATTATGACATTCAAGTTTTATTTGCAATGCAGAGAGAGTATTTTCTGAAAGTTTCATTTGTAGACACAGCAAGTCATATAAGATCTTCAATGCACAGCCTGATTAGTTTAGGGCTTCTATGAGCACGAATGCTGTTTTAGTGCTTCTGAGAAAATTAAGAGAAATTAAGCTCACATATGCAGTAAAGCTTCTTTCCCAGTGAGAGAAAGTTGGTTAATGCAATGTTAAAAACAAAGCTTGCCCATTTGCAGGATGTTACTATCTTGTGAAAGGATATCTTATTCGCAATGCAGAAAGAGCCTTTTCAGTGTGTTACAAGTTCTAGACACTGCAAGTCATGTTAGATCTTCAATGCACAGCCTGCTTAGTTTAGAGCTTCTATGAGCACGAGTGCTGATTTAGTGCTTCTGAGCAAATGAAGAGAAATTAAGCCCACATATGC
>NW_015507145.1:93196-95669 GCF_001515645.1 Sinocyclocheilus grahami
CAAGTCATATTAGATCTTCAATACACAGCCTTCTTAGTTTAGGGCTTCTATGAGCACTAATGCTGTTTTAGTGTTTCTAAGCAAATTAAGATAAATTAAGGCCACATATGCTGGAAAGCTTCTTTCCCAGCGAGAAGGTGTAGAAGATTATTATTAATCCAAATAGGAATTAATCCAGTATAATCAAGGCGAATCTAGCCATTAATATATCTAGTTATACTTCCATTATAATCCAATATGCCTGTGTGTAAAAACATGCCTACGTGGCAAAAAGTACAAACCTAAGATGAGAAACATCTGTAAAAACCATAAGTGGGGGGGCTTTCTTGAACATAAGACTAGAGAGGAGGGGCTTTTGTCTCTAGGGACAATGATATGCACAAAGGAACCATTATATGTATGGAAAACTATATGGAATATTTACCCCACGCCTCCAAATCCAAATGTATAAAAAGGAAGATTTAAAGAAGTTCTGGAGATGTTCTCTGCAGAGATTCTCCACTTTATTCTCATTGTTGAAATAAAGTGTATTTCTTTTGACTTCCAAAAAACCCAAAGACTGAGTGTAATTTCTAAGAACAGAAGAAAAAGACACGACAAAAGTTGGTTTATGCAATGTTGAGAGCAAAGCTTGCGCAAATGCAGGATGTTACTAACATATGAAATTATATCTTATTTGCAATGCAGGAAGAGCCTTTTCAGTGTGTTACAAGTTATAGACACTGCAAGTCATATAAGATCTTTAATGCACAGCCTCCTTAGTTTAGGGCTTCTATGAGCACGAATGCTTATGAGAAAATGAAGAGAAAGCAAGCCGACATATGCTGGAAAGCTTCTTTCCCAGTGAGAGAAAGTTGGTTAATGCAATGTTAAGAGCAAACCTTGCCCATACGAAGCAAGTTTCTAAATTATGACATTCAAGTTTTATTTGCAATGCAGAGAGAGTATTTTCTGAAAGTTTCATTTGTAGACACAGCAAGTCATATAAGATCTTCAATGCACAGCCTGATTAGTTTAGGGCTTCTATGAGCACGAATGCTGTTTTAGTGCTTCTGAGAAAATTAAGAGAAATTAAGCTCACATATGCAGTAAAGCTTCTTTCCCAGTGAGAGAAAGTTGGTTAATGCAATGTTAAAAACAAAGCTTGCCCATTTGCAGGATGTTACTATCTTGTGAAAGGATATCTTATTCGCAATGCAGAAAGAGCCTTTTCAGTGTGTTACAAGTTCTAGACACTGCAAGTCATGTTAGATCTTCAATGCACAGCCTGCTTAGTTTAGAGCTTCTATGAGCACGAGTGCTGATTTAGTGCTTCTGAGCAAATGAAGAGAAATTAAGCCCACATATGCTGGAAAGCTTCTTTCCCAGTGAGAGAAAGTTGGGACCTGAATGTGAAGAGCAAAGTTTGCGCACATGCAGGATATTCCAAACTTATGAAATCATATCTTATTTGCAAAGCAGAAAGAGCCTTTTCAATGTGTTACAAGTTCTAGACACAGCAAGTCATGTTACAGCTTCGAAGCACGAATGCTGTTTTTGTGCTTCTGTGCAAATGAAGAGAAATTAAGCTCACATTTCTAACTTCAAAGTTGGTTTATGCAATCTTAAAAGCATAGCTTGCCCATATGCAGGATGTTCCTAACTTGAGAAATTATATATTTTTCGCAATGCAGAAAGAGCCTTTCCAGTGTGTTACAAGTTCTAAGACAAAGCAAGTCATATTAGATCTTCAATGCACAGCCTGCTTAGTTTAGGGCTTCCATGAGCACGAATGCTATTTTAGTCTTCTGAGCAAATGAAGGGAAATTAAACCCACATATGCTGGAAAGCTTCTTTCCCAGTGAGAGAAAGTTGGTTAATGCAATGTAAAGAACAAAGCTTGCCCATACGAAGCATGTTTCTAAATTATGAAATTAAAATTTTATTTGCAATGCAGAGAAGGTCTTTTCTGAAAGTTTCATTTATAGACACAGCAAGTCATTTAAGATCTTCAATGCACAGCCTGCTTAGTTTAGGGCTTCCATGAGCACGAATGCTATTTTAGTCTTCTGAGCAAATGAAGGGAAATTAAACCCACATATGCTGGAAAGCTTCTTTCCCAGTGAGAGAAAGTTGGTTAATGCAATGTAAAGAACAAAGCTTGCCCATACGAAGCATGTTTCTAAATTATGAAATTAAAATTTTATTTGAAATGTAGAGAGAGTCTTTTCTGAAAGTTTCATTTGTAGACACAGCAAGTCATTTAAGATCTTCAATGCACAGCCTGCTTAGTTTAGGGCTTCTATGAGCACGAATGCTGATTTAGTGCTTCTGCGCAAATGAAGAGAAATTAAGCCCACATTTGCTGGAAAGCTTCTTTCCCAGTGGGAGAACGTTGGATTATGCAATGTGAAGAGCAAAAGTTGCGCACATGAAGGATGTTCCCAACATATAAAATGATATCTTATTTGCAATGCAGAAAGAGCCTTTTCAG
>NW_015507145.1:96248-96915 GCF_001515645.1 Sinocyclocheilus grahami
CCCACGTGCTGGAAAGCTTCTTTCCGAGTGGGAGAACGTTGGTTTATGCAATGTTAAGAGCAAAGCTTGCCCATATGAAGCATGTTTCTAAATTATGAAATTAAATTTTATTTGCAATGCAGAGAGAGTCTTTTCTGAAAGTTTCATTTGTAGACATGACAAGTCATATAAGATCTTCAATGCACAGCCTGCTTAGTTTAGGGCTTGTATGAGCACGAATGCTGTTTTAGTGCTTCGGAGCAAATGAAGAGAAATTATGCCCCCATATGCTGGAAAGCTTCTTTCCAACTGAGAAAGTTGGTTAATGCAATGTTAAGAGCAAAGCTTGCGAATACGAAGAATGTTTCTAAATTATGAAATTAAATTTTTATTTGCAGTGCAGAGAGAGAGTTTTCTGAAAGTTTCATTTATAGACACAGCAAGTCATGTTAGATCTTCAATGCACAGCCTGCTTAGTTTAGGGCTTCTATGAAGACGAATGTTGTTTTAGTGCTTCTGAGCAAATTAATTGAAATTAAGCCCAGATATGCTGGAAAGCTTCTTTCCCAGTGAGAGAAAGTTGATTAATGCAATGTTAAAAGCAAAGCTTGCCCATATGCAGATGTTACTAACTTGTGAAATTATATCTCATTCGCAATGCAGAAAGAGCTTTTTCAGTATGTTACAA
>NW_015507145.1:96925-97194 GCF_001515645.1 Sinocyclocheilus grahami
CAAAGCTTGCCCATACGAAGCATGTTTCTAAATTATGAAATTAAAGTTTTATTTGCAATGCACAGAGAGTCTTTTCTGAATGCTTCATTTGTAGACACAGCAAGTAATTTAAGATCTTCAATGCACAGCCTGCTTAGTTTAGGGTTTCTATGAGCACGAAAGCTGTTTTAGTGATTCTGCGCAAATGAAGAGAAATTAAGCCCACATTTGCTGGAAAGCTTCTATCCCAGTGGGAGAACGTTGGATTATGCAATGTGAAGAGCAAAAGT
>NW_015507145.1:98423-98667 GCF_001515645.1 Sinocyclocheilus grahami
GCAAGTCATATAAGATCTTCAATGCACAGGCTGCTTAGTTTAGGGCTTGTATGAGCACGAATGCTTTATGAGGGCTTCTGTAAAAAATTAAGAGAAATTAAGCCCACATTTGCTGGAAAGCTTCTTTCCCAGTAAGAGAATGTTGATTAATGCAATGTTAAGAGCAAAAGCTTGCGCACAAGCAAGATGTTCCCAACGAATAAAATTATATCTTATTTGCAATGCAGAAAGAGCCTTTTCAGTG
>NW_015507145.1:99077-113610 GCF_001515645.1 Sinocyclocheilus grahami
AAATTATATCTTATTTGCAATGCAGAAAGAGCCTTTTCAGTGTGCATCTAGTTATAGACACTGCACTGCAAGTCATATTAGAGTTTCAATGCACAGCCTGCTGTAGTTTAGGGCTTCTATGAGCACGAATGCTGTTTTAGTGCTTCTAAGCAAATGAAGATAAATTAAGCTTACATATGCTGCAAAGCTTCTTTCCCAGTGAGAGAAAGTTGGTTAATACAATGTAAGGAACAAAGCTTGCCCTTACGAAGCGTGCTTCTAAATTATGAATTTAAAATTTTATTTGCAATGCAGAGAGAGTCTTTTTTGAATGTTTCATTTGTAGACACAGCAAGTCATATAAGATCTTCAATGCACAGCCTGCTTAGTTTAGGGCTTCTATGAGCACGAATGCTGTTTTAGTGCTTCTGAGAAAATAAAGAGAAATTAAGCTCACATATGCTGTAAAGCTTCTTTCCCAGTGAGTGAAAGTTGGGTCCTGCAATGTGAAGAGCAAAGTTTGCGAGCATGCAGGATGTTCCAAACTTCTGAAATTATATCTTATTTGCAATGCAGAAAAAGCCTTTACAGTGTGTTACAATTTATAGGTCATTTAAGTGTGTGTTACACAGCAAGTCATTTAAGATCTTCAATGCACAGCCTGCTTAGTTTAGGGCTTCTATGAGCACGAATGCTGTTTTAGTGCTTCTGAGCTAATGAAGGGAAATTAAGCCCACATTTGCTGGAAAAGTTCTTTCCCAGTGGGAGAACGTTGGATTATGCAATGTTAAGAGCAAAGTTTGCCCATACGAAGCATGTTTCTAAATTTTGAAATTAAAATTTTATTTGCAATGCAGAGAGAGTCTTTTCTGAAAGTTTCATTTGTAGACACAGCAAGTCATATAAGATCTTCAATGCACAGCCTGCTTAGTTTAGGGCTTCTATGAGCACGATTGCTGTTTTAGTGCTTCTGAGCAAATGAAGGGAAATGAAGCCCAGATATGCTGGAAAGATTCTTTCCCAGTGAGAGAAAGTTGGTTAATGCAATGTAAAGAACAAAGCTTGCCTATATACAGGATGTTCCTAACTTGAGAAATTGTATCTTTTTGTCAATGCAGAAAGAGCCTTTTCAGTGTGTTACAAGTTCTAGACACTGCAAGTCATGTTAGATCTTCAATGCACAGCCAGCTTAGTTTAGGGCTTATATGAGCACGAACGCTTTTTGAGTGCTTCTGAGCAAATGAAGAGAAATTAAGCCCACATATGCTGGAAAGCTTCTTTCTCAATGAGAAAAAGTTGGTTAATGCAATGTTAAGAGCAAAGCTTGCCCATAAGAAGCATGTTTCTAAATTATGAAATTAAAGTTTTATTTGCAAAGCAGAGAGAGTCTTTTCTGAAAGTTTCATCTGTAGACACAGCAAGTCATATAAGATCTTCAATGCACAGCCTGCTTCGTTTAGGGCTTCTATGAGCACGAATGCTGTTTTAGTGCTTCTGAGAAAATGAAGAGAAATTAAGCTCACATATGCTGTAAAGCTTCTTTCCCAGTGAGAGAAAGTTGGTTAATGCAATGTTAAAAGCTAATCTTGCCTACATGCAAGGTGTTCCTAACTTGTGAAATTATATCTTATTTGCAATGCAGAAAGAGCCTTTTCAGTGTGTTACAAGTTCTTGACACTGCAAGTCATATTAGATCTTCAATGCACAGCCTACTTCGTTTAGGGCTTCTACGAGCACGAATGCTGTTTTAGTGTTTCTGAGCAAATGAAGACTAATTAAGTCCACATATGCTGGAAAGCTTCTTTCCCAGTGAGAGAAAGTTGGTTTATGCAAAGTTAAGAGCAAAGCTTGCCCATATGAAGCATGTTTCTAACTTATAAAATTAAATCTTATTTGCAATGCAGAAAGAGCCTTTTCAGTGTGTTACAAGTGTGATCAGTTGATCATTTCTAAATTATTACGTTATTTACAAACCAGTTATTTAGGAGTTCATAAGATCATTTAGAAAGTGCATGTAAATGATGAATAAACTATTTAAATGTACATTTATAAATCTTACTATTTAAACACATGATAATAGTTGCTCAGTGTGTTAGTAATTGCTTTATTAACACATATTCCTGCTGTAATTCATGATTAAGTCAGGTAGTTATAAAACATTTAGTAGTTGCCAGCCATCTATTTTTGTGAGCTCATCAAAAGTGAGAATTGTTTATACCTTGTAAAGCATTTACAAAGGAGATATAAAAGCTCAATAATCTTCCAAACAGAAAAGTTAATCAAACACAAACACAGAGGGATACAGAACACAAGTTTTTTTTTTAAAGATTGAAAAAGTGAAACTAAACAACTGTCTTGATAAAAAATAAAAGAAAAAGAAACCTCTGCAATCTCATAGAAAACTAATAAAGTGTACAGTTTCTTTTTTTTTTTTTGCATCTTGAAATAAATATTTTTGAGTTATGTTTCCCTCTGTGTTGTGTTTGTTTATTTTTTCTATTAGGAAAATAACTGAGCCTTTAAATCTCCTTTGTAATAGATATGCTTATAAATCAAGAACAAGGCATTTATAGCTGTATTTATAAACTGCTTACCAATGACTATTAATGTTGGGACAATGCTTTAGAACGGATGAACTGACTATTTACTAATGCTTACCTAATGATACATAGTGTGCAGTTATTATAAAGTGTTACCAAATTATGTTCTCGGTGCCCTACAAAGTAAGTGCTTCTAGGATTTCTTTTGTCCCAAAAACTGACAGAAAAGGATAAGGCCTAAGAGATTTTTTAAGCTGTAATGGAGAGAAAAAACAAAAACAACAACAAAAAATTACTGATTATTTTTTTTCTGGTGGTTAAAAAGATGTTTAAAAGTCTCTCTCTCTCTCTCTCGCTCTCTCTCACCCACTGCTTCTCTCACCCCACTCTCAACACACACACACTCACCCAGCCCCCCCACCTCCCTTCTTCCTCACACAGACTTTACAACAAGGTTTCAGTTATTAACATTAACTATATTAATTAACATGAACAATAATTATATAGCATGTATTAATGTCAGTTAATATTCAAAACATTAACAAATTTTTAACACTTTATAATAACTGCACACTATGAATCATTTGTTAATGATTAGTAAATAGTCAATTCATCCTATATAAAGCATTGTTCCAACATTAATAGGCGTTAGTAAGCAGTTTATGAATACAGCTATAAATGTTTTGTTCTTGAGCATATCTGTAACGTTTAATAATTGTATTGTCATACTTTATTAATGATCAATTTATCATTTCTAAATTACGTTATTCACAAACCAGTTATTTAGGAGTTCATTAGATCATTTAGAAAGTGTATATAAATGATTAATAAACGATTTAAATGTACATTTATAAATCTTATTATTTAAACACATGATAATAGTTGCTCAGTGTGTTAATAAATGCTTTATTAACACATTCCTGCTGTAATTCATGATTAGGTCAGGTAGTTATAAAACATTTAGAAGCTGCGAGCCATATATTTTTGTGACCTTATCTAAAGTGAGGATTGTTTATACCATGTAAAGCATTTACAAAGGAGATTTAAAAGCTCATTTTTCTTCCAAACAGAAAAGTTAATCAAACACAACACAGAGGGATACAGAACACAACAATATTTTTTCAAGATTGAAAAAATGAAACCATACAACTGTTCACTTGATAAAAAAAAGAAAAAGAAAAAGACCTCTGCAATTTCATAGAAAAAAAATCAAGTGTACAGTTTCATTTTTTATTTTTTTTTGCATCTTGAAATAAATATTTCTGAGTTATGTTTCCCTCTGTGTTGTTTGTTTATTTTTTATGTTAATAAGATAACTGAGCCTTTAAATCTCCTTTGTAATAGATATGCTTATAAATCAAGAACAAGGCATTTATAGCTGTATTTATAAACTGCTTACTAATGACTATTAATGTTGGGACAATGCTTTAGAAAGGATTAACTGACTATTTACTAATGCTTACATAATGATTCATAGCGTGCAGTTATTATAAAGTGTTACCAAATTATGTTGTCAGTGCCCTACAAATTAAGTGGTATTTGGATTTTTTTGTCCCTAAAACTGACAGAAAAGGATAAGGCCTAAGAGAATTCTTAAGCGGTAATGAAAAAAAAAATTACTGATTTTTTTTTTCTGGTGATTAAAGATGTTTAAACGTTTCTCTCTCTCTCACCCTCCCCTTCTCTCACTCCCTCTCAACACACACACACACACTCACCCAGCCCCCACCTCCTCCCTTCCTCACACAGGCAGAGTGGCAGAGTGAGTGAGATCAGATGTCTTACAGTTTTTTAATTTTCTGTTATCCATAGAGTGTTGTAAAGTCGTGAAACTGTGACTATTTCCTCAGAATGACTTGTTCTATGTATGTAAAAAGTTTTGAACTGTTTGGAAGCTGCATTTTAATAATACAACACAATTACTCTGTAATTTTTTCCTGTTATTTTAACAAATCACCACGGCAAAACAGTTCAAGCTAACCAAAATCCATCCACAATATAAGTTCCTCAATGTTTTGGCATCATGTAGAAAAAGTTTGGTGTGTATGTGCTACAAATTAACAAAAGACTACATGCAGATAATCTATCTGAAATTGTTATTAAATTATAGAATATACACTTTAGATTACAGAACAAGCATTGTTTGCAGTGTTCCTGCATGGCTTTGACCAACAGATGTCGCTAGCGTGCCGTCACGTTGCGTTGCGCATGCGTGGATTAAGTCATTATTTCCAGAAAGTTTCTCATTATTTTGAGAAAGTTTCTCATTATTACGAGATGTTGTCATTATTATGAGAAAGTTTCTCATTATTACGAGATGTTAAGTCATTATTATGAGAAAGTTTCTCATTATTAAAGTCCGTTTCTATGGAAGCCCGTTTCCGCCAGGTAAAAAAAAAAATCATGCCTTAAAAAGTCGAAATTATGACATGTCATAATTAGGAGATAAAAAGTTGAAATTATTACTTTAAAAGGCATAATTACGAGATAAAAAGTAGAAATTATGAGATAGAATGTCGGAATTATGAGATTTAAAAAGTCAAAGTTATGACTTTAAAAGTCGAAATTATGACTTGCTGGATCACTGATCTACACGACCCGACACACGATTATGGAAGGTCAGTTCTAATAATGTGAACACGTTAAGGAGTATTTTATATGGAATTTTAAACCTGGTTTGATGATATTATTGCCTTGATTAGCGGAACGGCATGGAATAGCTTCTGAGCAAACCCACTCTTGAAAGGATTTTAAGCAAAGAATTGCATCACCCCACGTAAGTCACAAAATGATTACAGAAGTAGGCCTATTGCTCATAAAAAATCACAAAATCAAAAGATTATAATTCATGTAGCATATGTAGCCTAGATGTGAATGATCCAGCATCATGTTCAGAATGTAAGCTTTGACTTGGGAGCATAAAACGTTCTTTAACAATATACTATGGGAAAATTAGAACACTGTGAAACTGTTGAAGTTTGCAGATGCAAGTTATAATAATAATGATGTAGCATGTATGGAAACCAACATTTTACGTCATACACCATAATGACACAAAAAATATTAATCGGGTCAGTTTTAATGCATAAACACGTCATGAAATTGTATTTTTATTATACATGTTTACTACGTGTTTAATAGTAATAAGGTACCATGTTGTTGTGATGTGCATATAGGTCCAAGTCTGATTTTTTGTAAAATAAGAAATTATATGTGTAAAAAGTTTTGATATCGAACCAAATCATAAGACGGATTTCTATTTGTGATTTCTATTGTTCGTTCATAGTCGTACCGTCCACTAGATGGCAACACGGACCGATCTGAAAGCAGCTCTAGCAGTTTATGTTGATAACCAGCATTGAGGTATTATCATATACATCATTTTGTCTTCTAGGATGGATGACCTTTATGACTTTTTGAAGTCAAGAAACGTTTCTGACGACATCATACAGCGAATGTAACAGGATAAGGTATTCATGAAACTAATAAGTATATACAGTATGTATCACACGTGCAGTACCTAAAAATTGTCACAGAGAAACATTGGAACAATATATTCTGTTTAAATAATATTCTCCAGTAGAAGTGCTTAACAGTTTAAGTTATTGCTTAACAATAACTTCCAAATTTTGTTCCATGCATTATGAGAACTTAAAAAATATAGCTGATTAACACGAGAAAAGCTGGCAAGAGTTGATCTAAAAACATTATTTAATTTAATCTGAATGGAGCAAGGCTCTAAGACTTTGTCCACACAGGGCTTCACAACAGACACACACACACACCTGATCATTTTCAATACATTTTATTGAAAAAGTAATATATAAATATTACATTTTTTATTTATTTAACTGTAGCATAGACCTGGTGTTTAAAGGCAAATCTAACTATAGGTATTATAGATCGAAATAGGTGAGATTAAAAGTATGCTCCCAGGTGGCAGAAAAACCCTCGCCAGACCCTGGAGATGAACTGAGGGCCTCTGTCAGAAACGATGTCTTCCGGGAGACCGAAGTTCCTGAATACGTGTTGGAAGAGGGTTTCGGCTGTCTCCAGGGCTGTAGGTAATCCATGCAGGGGGATTCATTTGCAGGATTTGGAGAACCAGTCGACGACTACTAGGATGGTCGTGAATCCGTTCGAGGGAGGTAAGTCGGTAGCGAAGTCCACACCCAGGTGGGACCAGGGCTGGCGAGGGATGGGTAACGGGACCAGTTTACCCTCGGGCAGACGATGTGGCATGGTGGAGATGGAACAGACCGAACATCCTTTGATATACCGGGGCGACATCTCGGGCCATGTTGGGCCACCAGTAGCGGTTCTGGAGGAGCGAGAGGGTTCGGCGGCTGCCTGGGTGTCCTGATCCCGGAGAGGTATGAACGGAGTCCAGAAGGGTTATACGCAGGGTGGATGGGACATAGTTCTTCCCCTCTGAACCTCCCGGTGGAGCGGGTTCAGTGAGAATGGCGGCACGGATTTGGTAGTTGAGGGCCCACTGAATGGGAGACATGAAGACTGAAGGTGGTAGGATGGGCTCTGGTTCTTCGGGGGTAGGATCTGACTGGTGATGGCGTGAAAGCGCGTCCGCTCGGACATTCTTAGTCCCTGGACGTTAAGTAACCACAAAGTGGAAGCGGGTAAAGAACAGAGCCCCTCGGGTTAAGACGTTTGGCCTCTCTGAGGTATTGTAAGTTCTTGTGGTCTGTGATCCCCTCAAATGAATGCTTGGCCCCCTCCAACCAATGCCGCCACTCTTCCAGAGTGAGCTTGATGGCCAGCAACTCCCAATTTCCCACGTCGTAGTTCTGCTCTGCCGGGGATAGTTTCCATGAGAAATACGCACATGGATGGAGTACCGGCGGTTCACCTCTCCATTGTGACAGGACGGCGCCCACTCCCAGGGTCGCTGCGTTCACCTCGACCACGAAGCGGAGATTGGGGTCTGGGTGTGAATTGGCCGGAGCCTTACAGAAGGCAGATTTGAGCTGAAGGAAGGCCTGGTGTGCCTCCGGGGTCCAGGTGAGGAGTTTGGCCTTCCGACGGAGGAGAGAGGTAAGTGGTGCCGCCAACTGGCTGAAGTGGACGATAAAGCGGCGATAGAAATTGGCGAATCTCTGCATCTCCTTGATGGTAGTCGGTTGGGGCCAGTTCCGAACGGCATCCACGTTCCTCTGGTCCATTTGCACCCCTGCAGGGGTGACGATGTAGCCCAGGAAGCGAACGGTGGATTGGTGAAACTCACATTTCTCCGCCTTTAGATACAGGCGATGTTGGCGGAGGCGTTGGAGTACCTTGGTGACATGGCCACGGTGTGCTTCGAGATTGGGTGAATAAATTAGTATATCGTCTATGTAGATGAGGATGAACCGGTTGAGCATGTCTCTGAAGATCTCATTCATAAAGTTTTGGAATACGGAAGGTGAGTTGGAAAGCCCATAGGGCAGGACCCGGTACTCATAGTGCCCGGTGGGTGTCACAAAGGCAGTTTTCCATTCATCCCCCCTGCGAATGCGCATGAGGTTATAGGTGCTCCTTAGATCAAGCTTGCTGAAGATGCGGGCACCGCGGAGCTCCTCCAGGGTGGCCGGGACCAGAGGAAGGGGATAGGCGAACTTCAGCGTCTGGTCATTGAGGGCCCGGTAATCGATGCAAGGCCTCAAGCCCCCATCTTTCTTGGCCACGAAGAAGAAGCTTGACGCTGCGGGCGAGGTGGACGGACGGATGAACCCCTGTTGCAAGGCTTCGTGAATGTACTCCTCCATAGCGGCTCTCTCCGGGATCGACAGGGGATAGACGTGTCCTTTAGGTAATTGGGCCCCAGGCAGCAGGTCAATGGCACAGTCCCATGGCCGGTGAGGTGGAAGGCAAGTGGCTGCGACCTTGCTGAACACGTCCTGGAATGCCTGATATTCGGGAGGAAGAGGAGTGACATGCGATGAATCTGGACTTTCCACCGAGGTAGAACAGACAGGGAGGTCGTTCCCGCCGGAGATCGGGATAGGCAGATCCCGTAGACACTCCTGTTTACACTCCACACTCCACTTGAGTATTTCTCCGGACTTCCAGGCGATGGTGGGTTGATGTTTAGTGAGCCAGGGGCATCCCAGGACGATGTCCACGACGGCCTCCTCCAGCACCAGTAGCGAGATCCGTTCGGTGTGGAAACATCCAATCCGCAGAACGACCTCGGGCGTGTGGTGATGCACCAGCCCCTTGCCCAGCGGCTTTCCCTGGACAGTGGTGATCTGGCAGGTCGTGGCATTTTTGCAGCCGACGCTCCAGAGTCCACGAGGATTTGGACTGGAAAGGCTTGGGTGTGATACATTAGAAGAGCATTTATATGAGGCATGCAAGACACATCCGGAGTGATCTGGATAGTACTCACCGCTGGGCGTGGTGGACAAATGGGACAGGTGCGGAGCTGGTGCTCATTGGATCCACAATAGAGACGGAGCCCATGGGTGAGTCGCCGAGATCGTTCCGTGGACAATAGGTGGTAACTATCCGTGATCATGGGCTCTGGTGCGGGAGCTGAGAGGCTGGGTGAGGCAGCGGCTGCGGGTATAGATTCCCTATGGCAAGCGGTTAGGTGCTGGGAGATGCGAACCGCTTTTTGGAGGAAGCTGTCGAGCCCCACGGTTTCATCGTAGATGGCCATCTGTTGTCGTAAGGCGGGGTTTAGGCCTCGGCGGAAAGCCGAGAGCAGGGCAGCCTCGTTCCAGCTGCTGCTAGCGGCGAGAGTGCGGAAGCGAAGCACATACCCATGGATTGATCAATCCGCTTGCCGCAGTTGAAATAGCTCCTCATGCACTGTGACCTCTGTGGTCGATTGGCCGAATACCTCCAGGAAGTGTTTCACAAAGCCATCCAGTGAGTGAATCCACGGGCTCTGCGAATTCCATAAGGCTTCTGCCCAGTGCAAGGCTCTTCCAGACAGCAACGAGATGATGAAAGACACCTTGGCCCGCTCCGTCACAAACAGGTGTGGTTGCATTTCCAGGTAGAGGGAACATTGCAACAAAAACTCGCTGCAGAAGGCTGCCTCACCTGAGAAGCTCGCTGGCCGGGCCAGGGGACAGGCGGGTGAGGAGGTGGTGACAGTCCGATCAGTAACGGATTCCGGTGAGGATGTGCTCCGAGGATCCATGAGTCCTTGTTGTTATCCGTTTAAAGGGGCTGGTCTTCTATCACAACCGGGACAAAGAGGCAAACAGGCAGATTAAAGTTAGTCAGTGAGTTTATTAAAAGGAACTGAGGAGCAGCTTCCAACATAAAAGAATCAAACCGAGGAATCAATGGAAGCAGAGAACACAGTCTTATCTGGGGTCGACACTCTGGTCCTTCGGCAGAGAATTGAGGAATCCGAGGCTTGACAGGTGGATAGGTAGGCAAGGAACCCGTGCTGAGATGCTTGTAACCTTGAGACCAGCCGACGAGTGACTGAGGTGAGTGTGCTTTTGACTGGTGTGGTAAGTGGGTGCAGGTGTCCGTGATTAGTAATCAGGTGATTGTGAGCGGGTGTAGGAGGCTGATTCGGCTGGTGAGGCAGGTGTTTCCATGACAACGGTCACCACATGGCCAACCATCCATCATGTATGCAGTGTCTCATCTATATGGAGCCACAGACCCACCTGCAGAAGGTTCCAGTTTGTTTAGAAGAGTGTGTTTTCAAGGACTTTCCATGCAATGAAGACATTTTTAGCACATGTGTTGATCTTATGTCAGAGCATGATTTGAACCTTACAAACAATGTGTTTGCAGCAGTGGACTTGTACATAACACTTTGGGAGCTAATTAACAGTGAGTTGGAGATGTGTTGCTGAAGACTTAACTTGTTTGTCTTCACTACTGACCCATAGAATACAAATCTCGTTTTATGTTCATACATGACAAATGATTGTAGAAACTTTGTAACTGGAATAACAAAAAGGCCCTTTCAACCCTTGTGCCTCAGAGAGAATATTAACAGGAACTTTGGAAATGTGAACATGTAAAACACAACTTGAGAAAAAAACAAAAACAAAATATAAAGCTTGCTTTGACCTCAATTATGTTGTTTAAGCTTATCTTCAGTTCCTTCCTAAATAGTAAGTCTATACTAAGTGTACTAGACTATATCCATGACCCATATGTTGCTCTCTAACACTTTGTTCATTTCATGGCGAAACTCTGGGTAGTTATCATAATTCACAGGCAGCTCCAGGTAACAGCCACATGTGTGTGCAATGGGTCTTCTCTGAAAGCCTTCCAATTGTGTGAAGCTAACGGTGATGTTCTTTCCAAGGAACAAATCTGACCCGGTGCAAAACCCAAGGAACAGGGACAGGTGTTGTTTATCTGATTCTCTAAGAAATGTACTTAGATACCTGCCAGTCTGTTTTTGTTGTACATTCATCGTAGCAGGGTAAGCTCTGAAATCATGACCTTTCTTGATGTCGGTTGGAGTTCATCATAGGCAACTGCAATGTCCTGGAGCTCAATTCTCATAGGTGCAAGCACATAATGCCACTGCTCTATCACAAACGCAGGTTCTTGAATCAGCTTCTGATGTGCCATTTCCTCCAAGAGCTGCTCGATATTATCTGCTGTTGGGACTCTTCGACAGTTATGATGATCCATGACCTCAAACAGCTCTTCTTGTCCACATCTTCACAAAATCTGTGAAGTTTCCCTCTGAACTGACATCAGGAAAAAAACAATTGACAGCTTTTTCACGTAGATCCTTTTTTCAAGTGTCCTTTGACACACAAATTTTCCGTGTACCCCCACCTTTTTTTGTTCGTACCTGAGTAAACTTCCCTTCTCGAAAATGCATCCATCCCATCTCAATTTTTGGCATACTCTTTTGAGCATTTTTTGACACACTTTTTTCACATACATTGTCAGTGTCACCTTTGCTTCTTGCTAGCCTGGTTCTCAGCCGATCAAAAGGTTTAGCTTTTCGGCCACTGGGATTGTGTTCTTTTCTCCTGCAGTATCCATGAACAGCCAGTCCGTCACCATAGGAAGGCAGATAATACTTCAGCTGGTCATCTGTCATAAGCTGTATGACACTGCAATCAATCTGCAAAAACAATATACTTTAAAACACTTTAAATATAAGTTTACCATTCTCTGATGACAGTGACCCTGTGAGGTATAATTCAGAAATATTATTGATTCAACTGAAGTGACATTGGATGAGAACTGAGCTGAGATGGACAATGACATTACTGCAGAGCTGCTTTATAGCTGGATTGAACTCATTTCATAACTGATCTTAAACTGTTTTAAATGTAACTGAATTAACGCTGAACTAACTTCAGCTGAACAATCTCACTATTTATTATTTTTAAAGACCATAATTGTCCTGTTTCTTACTGCAAGCTGCTTTAAAACAATATGTATTGAGCACTATAGAAATAAAGGTGACTTGAAATAAAGGTGACAAGAAATAAAGGTGACTTGAATTGATAATAATGTATAAGGAATAATGTACAGTCAACTGGTTGTTATAGAGTTATAGAGGCGGTTTGTTTTTTGAACCAGAGACATAGGATTACTGAGTACTCAGTATATCTAGAAAGAAACAAGACAGAGCAGTTTAAGGACTTCTACTGGAGAATATTATTTAAACAGAATATATTGTTCCAAAGTTTCTCTGTGACAATTTTTAGGTACTGCACGTGTGATACATATATACTTATTAGTTTCATGAATACCTTATCCTGTTACATTCGCTGTATGATGTCGTCAGAAACGTTTCTTGACTTCAAAAAGTCATAAAGGTCATCCATCCTAGAAGACAAAATGATGTATATGATAATACCTCAATGCTGGTGATCAATATAAACTGCTAGAGCTGCTATCAGATCGGTCCGTGCTGCCATCTAGTGGATGGTACGACTATGAACGAACAATAGAAATCACAACGAGAAATCCGTCTTATGATTTGGTTCGATCTCAAAACTTTTTACACATATAATTTCTTATTTAAAAAAAAATCAGACTTGGACCTATATGCACATCACAACAACATGGTACCTTATTACTATTAAACATGTAGTAAACACGTATAATAAAAATACAATTTCATGACAGTACTAAACGTGTTTATGCATTAAAACTGACCCGATTAATATTTTTTGTGGCATTATGGTGTATGAAGTAAAATGTTGGTTTCCATACATGCTACATCATTATTATTATTATAACTTGCATCTGCAAACTTCAACATTTTCACAGTGTTCTAATTTTCCCATAGTATATTGTTAAAGAACGTTTTATGCTCCCAAGTCAATGCTTACATTCTGAACATGATGCTGGATCATTCACATCTAGGCTACATATGCTACGTAAATTATAATCTTTTGATTTTGTGATTCTTTATGTGCAATAGGCCTACTTCTGTAATAATTTTGTGACTTACGTGGGGTGATGCAATTCTTTGCTTAAAATCCTTTCAAGAGTGGGTTTGCTCAGTATTTCCGCTAATTAAGGCAATAATATCATCAAACTAGGTTTAAAATTCCATATAAAATACTCCTTAACGTGTTCACATTATTAGACCTGGCCTTCCATAATCGTGTGTCGTGTCGTCCCAACCAACATGTATGTGTGGGCCCCACATGGTTTATGCTGGGTCTACATGGGTACCAAGTGGGCATGGTCCCAAAATGGGCATCTTATCTGGGGCCCACTTGGGTCAGCTAAGTAGGTCCCACATTGGCAAAAACAGATGGGCTCCCTATGCGGGTCCTATTTGGGTCACAAATGGGAAATGAGTGCATGGGCTCTAAATGGGCAACAATTTTTTTTACCAAAAACAAATTATTAAAAAAAAAAAAATTTAAATATCTGTTGAATCAATGTCATGTCATTAACTAGAAATATCTGCCTTTTGAATTATTATGATCATTAATATTTTATTTATTAGCATTTTATGATATTTTGATCAAAACACCTCTTCAAAAATCCAAATGTATATGTACAAATATAATTATTGTCATTAGTAACAATAAGTATAATGGATGCAGTTTTAATCTCAAAAGAGCAGTGAGATTTTGTGTGGATTTACAATTTTGTGTAGTACTTTCGTTACCACTCTGAAACAATTGCAATTGGTTGTTTCACCTGGTTGCTTTCATCATGATTGGCTAATCTGACTGTCATCCACGAAACTGGCCAATGACAAAAGTGCGTGCCTTCTTACTGGTCAGGTTTGAATATACTGTACATCCGTTTGGTGATGTGTGTTTGCTACTGACCCGTGAGATTACTCGGTCACTCAGTTCCTGATTATGTGCCTGTTACATTCTTATTTTAAACTAATATGAGTTGTGACATGTCAACGGAGAACAGAAGCTGGAGTGTGAACACAGAGGAAGGGGCAGACTGCATATCAGGTAACACAACATTTTTCAGTCAAACCAACGTAAAGTTATGTTTTGTGTCCATAATTTATGTGAGTGAGAGGTTAATCGCGATTAGCATTAGCGCGCTGGCTAGTAGTTATGTATTTCAATGATCTGTGTGTTTGTATTAATGTCAGCTAGTTTAAAACTCAAACTCGTGAGAAGTAAAGGAGCATCGGAATAAGTACAGTGAATGAGAAAACTGCAATTTACACTCGGAAACACTGGAATATATAGGAAAGTTGAGAAATGTTTTATATTTGTTATGCTTGTGTCGATGACAGTTTCGGAGTAATTTTTATTTTTTTCACCTCTACAAATACTGATAACTGCTAATGATAAGATATTGGTTTACATTTTTAGATCAAGCACGCGTTTTTCAGGGAAAAGAGGCACCCAACACAGAGACTACAGTAAGATGTTATTCAGTTTGAACCATTTCTAGATCTCATATTGGGATTAATATCTTAAGTATGATTCTAATCATAAGTATATTGGTAAGATGTTTCCTCCACTGGTGATAGAAAATTAGTAACTTTTTCCCCCTGTTGTCTTTCTTTCTCTGAGGTGGCACAAAAACGGGGAATAGAACTTGTCACCATCATCAGTCCTTTATTTCAT
>NW_015507146.1:0-526 GCF_001515645.1 Sinocyclocheilus grahami
TTCTTATGCGGTTGCTAAGGTACTTGGGGTGGTTGCTAGGTTGGTCTGGATAGTTGCTTCAGTGTTGCTATGGAGATAGATAGATAGACAGATTATAGATAGATAGATAGATAGACAGATAGATAGATAGATAGAAATAGTCAGATGATAGGTAGATAGATAGTAATAGTCAGATGAAATATAGATAGCTAGATAGATAGATAGAAATAGTCAGATGATAGATAGATAGATAGATAGATGCAGCTGCTAGAATACCCGTGCTCTTGCTAAGGTGTTGCCATGTGGATGTTAGGGTACCTGGGGTGGTTGCTATGGTGTTGCTATGCGGTTGCTAAGGTACTTGGGGTGGTTGCTAGGTTGGTTTAGATAGTTGCTAGAGTGTTGCTATGAAGATAGATACATAGATAGATAGATAGATTGATAGATAGAAATAGTCAGATGATAGATAAATAGATAGATAGATAAATAGATAGATGGATAGATGGATAGATAGATAGATGCAGCTGCTAGAATACCCGTGTGGTTG
>NW_015507146.1:1858-3762 GCF_001515645.1 Sinocyclocheilus grahami
TAAGGTGTTGCTATGTGGATGCTAGGGTACCCAGGGTTGTTGCTAAGGTGTTGCTATGTGGATGCTAGGGTACCCAGGGTTGTTGCTAAGGTGTTGCTATGTGGATGCTAGGGTACCCAGGGTTGTTGCTAAGGTGTTGCTATGTGGATGCTAGGGTACCCGGGGTGGTTGCTAAGTTGTTCTTATGCGGTTGCTAAGGTACTTGGGGTGGTTGCTCTGGATATCTGGATAGTTGCTTCAGTGTTGCTATGGAGATAGATAGATAGACAGATTATAGATAGATAGATAGACAGATAGATAGATAGATAGATAGATAGATAGATAGATAGATAGAAATAGTCAGATGATAGATAGATAGGTAGATAGATAGTAATAGTCAGATGAAATATAGATAGCTAGATAGATAGATAGAAATAGTCAGATGATAGATAGATAGATAGATAGATGCAGCTGCTAGAATACCCGTGCTCTTGCTAAGGTGTTGCCATGTGGATGTTAGGGTACCTGGGGTGGTTGCTATGGTGTTGCTATGCGGTTGCTAAGGTACTTGGGGTGGTTGCTAGGTTGGTTTAGATAGTTGCTTGAGTGTTGCTATGGAGATAGATAGATAGATAGATAGATAGATAGATAGATAGATAGATAGATAGATGCAGCTGCTAGAATACCCGTGCTCTTGCTAAGGTGTTGCCATGTGGATGTTAGGGTACCTGGGGTGGTTGCTATGGTGTTGCTATGCGGTTGCTAAGGTACTTGGGGTGGTTGCTAGGTTGGTTTAGATAGTTGCTAGAGTGTTGCTATGAAGATAGATACATAGATAGATAGATAGATTGATAGATAGAAATAGTCAGATGATAGATAAATAGATAGATAGATAAATAGATAGATGGATAGATGGATAGATAGATAGATGCAGCTGCTAGAATACCCGTGTGGTTGCTAAGGTGTTGCTATGTGGTTGCTAAGGTGCTTGGGGTGGTTGCTAGGTTGGTTTGGCTAGTTGCTTGAGTGTTGCTATGAAGATAGATAGATAGATAGATAGATTGATAGATAGATAGATAGATAGATAGATAGATAGATAGATAGATGCAACTGCTAGAATAGCCGTGTGGTTGCTAGGGTTTTGCTATGTGGTTGCTAGGGTACCCAGGGAGGTTGCTAAGCGGATGATATGTGGTTGCTAAGGTACCCGGGGTGGTTGCTGGGGTGTTGCTATGTGGTTGCTATGGTACCCGGGGTGGTTGCTAGGGTGTTGCTATGCATTTGCTAGGTTACCCGGGATTGTTGCCAAGGTGTTGCTATGAGGATGCTAGGGTACCCAGGATTGGTTGCTAGGGTTTTGCTATGTGGTTGCTAGGGTACCCAGGGAGGTTGCTAAGCGGATGATATGTGGTTGCTAAGGTACCCGGGGTGGTTGCTGGGGTGTTGCTATGTGGTTGCTATGGTACCCGGGGTGGTTGCTAGGGTGTTGCTATGCATTTGCTAGGTTACCCGGGATTGTTGCCAAGGTGTTGCTATGAGGATGCTAGGGTACCCGGGGTGGTTGCTAAGGTGTTCTTATTCGGTTTCTAAGGTACTTGGGGTGGTTGCTAGGTTGGTTTGGATAGTTGCTATAGTGTTGCTATGAAGATAGATAGATAGATAGATAGATAGATAGATAGACAGCTGCAAGAATAGCCGTGTGGTTCCTAAGGTGTTGCTATTCAGTTGCAAGTGTACTTGGGGTGGTTACTAGAGCGGTTGCTAGGGTACCCAGGATTGGTTGCTAGGGTTTTGCTGTGCGGCTGCTAGGGTACGCAGGGCAGTTGCTAGGGTGTTGCTATGTGGTTGCTAGGGTAGGTTGCTAAGTGGATGATATGTGGTTGTTAAGGTACCTGGGGTGGTTGCAATTGTGTTGCTATGTGATT
>NW_015507146.1:6374-12185 GCF_001515645.1 Sinocyclocheilus grahami
GGGCGGTTGCTAAGGTGTTGCTATGCGGTTGCTAAGGCAGTCAGGCGGTTGCTAGGGTGTTGCTATGTGGATATTAGGGTACTCGGGTGGTTGCTAAGGTGTTGTAATGCGGTTGCTAAGATACTTGGGGTGGTTGATTTGGATAGTTGGTAGAGTCTTGCTATGGAGATAGATAGATAGATAGATAGATAGATAAATAGATAAATAGATCGAAATAGTCAGATGATAGATAGATAGATAGATAGATAGATAGATAGTTAGATAGATAGATAGTTAGATAGATAGATAGATAGATAGATAGATAGATAGATAGATTAATAGATGCAACTGCTAGAATAGCTGTGTAGTTGCTAAGGTGTTGCTATTCGGTTGCAAGTGTACTTGGGGTGGTTACTGGAGCGGTTGCTAGGGTACCCAGGATTGGTTGCTAGGGTTTTGCTATGTGGTTGCTAGGGTACCCAGGGAGGTTGCTAAGCGGATGATATGTGGTTGCTAAGGTACCCGGGGTGGTTGCTGGGGTGTTGCTATGTGGTTGCTATGGTACCCGGGGTGGTTGCTAGGGTGTTGCTATGCATTTGCTAGGTTACCCGGGATTGTTGCCAAGGTGTTGCTATGAGGATGCTAGGGTACCCGGGGTGGTTGCTAAGGTGTTCTTATTCGGTTTCTAAGGTACTTGGGGTGGTTGCTAGGTTGGTTTGGATAGTTGCTATAGTGTTGCTATGAAGATAGATAGATAGATAGATAGATAGATAGATAGACAGCTGCAAGAATAGCCGTGTGGTTCCTAAGGTGTTGCTATTCAGTTGCAAGTGTACTTGGGGTGGTTACTAGAGCGGTTGCTAGGGTACCCAGGATTGGTTGCTAGGGTTTTGCTGTGCGGCTGCTAGGGTACGCAGGGCAGTTGCTAGGGTGTTGCTATGTGGTTGCTAGGGTAGGTTGCTAAGTGGATGATATGTGGTTGTTAAGGTACCTGGGGTGGTTGCAATTGTGTTGCTATGTGATTTCTATGGTACCCGGGGTGGTTGCTAGGATGTTGCTTTGCGGTTGATAGGGTTCCCGGGGCGGTTGCTAAGGTGTTGCTATGCGGTTGCTAAGGTAGTCGGGGTGGTTGCTAGGGTGTTGCTATGTATTTGCTACGCTACCCATGGTGGTTGCTAAGGTGTTGCTCTGTGGATGCTAAGGTACTTGAGATGGTTGCTAGGTTGGTTTGGATAGTTGCTAGGGTACCCAGGGAGGTTGCTAAGGGGGTGATATGTGGTTGCTATGGTACCTGGGGTGGTTGCTAGGGTTTTGCTATGTGTTTGCTATGGTACACGGGGTGGTTGCTAGGATGTTGCTTTGCGGTTGCTAGGGTTCCCAGGGCGGTTGCTAAGGTGTTGCTATGCGGTTGCTAAGGCAGTCAGGCGGTTGCTAGGGTGTTGCTATGTGGATATTAGGGTACTCGGGTGGTTGCTAAGGTGTTGTAATGCGGTTGCTAAGATACTTGGGGTGGTTGATTTGGATAGTTGGTAGAGTCTTGCTATGGAGATAGATAGATAGATAGATAGATAGATAAATAGATAAATAGATCGAAATAGTCAGATGATAGATAGATAGATAGATAGATAGATAGATAGTTAGATAGATAGATAGTTAGATAGATAGATAGATAGATAGATAGATAGATAGATAGATTAATAGATGCAACTGCTAGAATAGCTGTGTAGTTGCTAAGGTGTTGCTATTCGGTTGCAAGTGTACTTGGGGTGGTTACTGGAGCGGTTGCTAGGGTACCCAGGATTGGCTGCTAGGGTTTTGCTATGGGGTTGCTAGGGTACCCAGGGAGGTTGCTAAGCGGATGATATGTGGTTGCTAACGTACCCGGGGTGGTTGCTAGGGTGTTGCTATGTGGTTGCTATGGTACCCGGGGTGGTTGCTAGGGTGTTGCTATGCATTTGCTAGGTTACCTGGGGTTGTTGCTAAGGTGTTCTTATTCGGTTGCTAAGGTACTTGGGGTGGTTGCTAGGTTGGTTTTGATAGTTGCTAGAGTGTTGCTATGAAGATAGATAGATAGATAGATAGATAGATAGATAGATAGATAGATAGATAGATAGATAGACAGACAGATATAGTCAGATGAAAGATAGATAGATAGATAGATAGATAGATAAATAGATAGATAGATGGATAGATTGATAAATGCAACTGTTAGAATAGCCGTGTGGTTGCTAGGGTTTTGCTATGTGGTTGCTAGGGTTTTGCTATGTGGTTGCTAGGGTTTTGCTATGTGGTTGCTAGGGTTTTGCTATGTGGTTGCTAGGGTTTTGCTATGTGGTTGCTAGGGTTTTGCTATGTGGTTGCTAGGGTTTTGCTATGTGGTTGCTAGGGTTTTGCTATGTGGTTGCTAGGGTTTTGCTATGTGGTTGCTAGGGTTTTGCTATGTGGTTGCTAGGGTTTTGCTATGTGGTTGCTAGGGTTTTGCTATGTGGTTGCTAGGGTTTTGCTATGTGGTTGCTAGGGTTTTGCTATGTGGTTGCTAGGGTTTTGCTATGTGGTTGCTAGGGTTTTGCTATGTGGTTGCTAGGGTTTTGCTATGTGGTTGCTAGGGTTTTGCTATGTGGTTGCTAGGGTTTTGCTATGTGGTTGCTAGGGTTTTGCTATGTGGTTGCTAGGGTTTTGCTATGTGGTTGCTAGGGTTTTGCTATGTGGTTGCTAGGGTTTTGCTATGTGGTTGCTAGGGTTTTGCTATGTGGTTGCTAGGGTTTTGCTATGTGGTTGCTAGGGTTTTGCTATGTGGTTGCTAGGGTTTTGCTATGTGGTTGCTAGGGTTTTGCTATGTGGTTGCTAGGGTTTTGCTATGTGGTTGCTAGGGTTTTGCTATGTGGTTGCTAGGGTTTTGCTATGTGGTTGCTAGGGTTTTGCTATGTGGTTGCTAGGGTTTTGCTATGTGGTTGCTAGGGTTTTGCTATGTGGTTGCTAGGGTTTTGCTATGTGGTTGCTAGGGTTTTGCTATGTGGTTGCTAGGGTTTTGCTATGTGGTTGCTAGGGTTTTGCTATGTGGTTGCTAGGGTTTTGCTATGTGGTTGCTAGGGTTTTGCTATGTGGTTGCTAGGGTTTTGCTATGTGGTTGCTAGGGTTTTGCTATGTGGTTGCTAGGGTTTTGCTATGTGGTTGCTAGGGTTTTGCTATGTGGTTGCTAGGGTTTTGCTATGTGGTTGCTAGGGTTTTGCTATGTGGTTGCTAGGGTTTTGCTATGTGGTTGCTAGGGTTTTGCTATGTGGTTGCTAGGGTTTTGCTATGTGGTTGCTAGGGTTTTGCTATGTGGTTGCTAGGGTTTTGCTATGTGGTTGCTAGGGTTTTGCTATGTGGTTGCTAGGGTTTTGCTATGTGGTTGCTAGGGTTTTGCTATGTGGTTGCTAGGGTTTTGCTATGTGGTTGCTAGGGTTTTGCTATGTGGTTGCTAGGGTTTTGCTATGTGGTTGCTAGGGTTTTGCTATGTGGTTGCTAGGGTTTTGCTATGTGGTTGCTAGGGTTTTGCTATGTGGTTGCTAGGGTTTTGCTATGTGGTTGCTAGGGTTTTGCTATGTGGTTGCTAGGGTTTTGCTATGTGGTTGCTAGGGTTTTGCTATGTGGTTGCTAGGGTTTTGCTATGTGGTTGCTAGGGTACCCAGGGAGGTTGCTATGCGGATTATATGTGGTTGCTAAGGTACCCGGGGTGGTTGCTAGGGTTTTGCTATGTGGTTGCTATGGTACCCAGGGTGGTTGCTAGGGTGTTGCTATGCATTTGCTAGGTTACCCTGGGTTGTTGCTAAGGTGTTCTTATTCGGTTGCTAAGGTACTTGGGGTGGTTGCTAGGTTGGTTTGGATAGTTGCTATAGTGTTGCTATGAAGATAGATAGATAGATAGATAGATAGATAGATAGATAGATAGATAGATAGATAGATAGATAGATAGATAGATAGATAGATAGATAGATAGATAGATAGATAGATAGATAGATAGATAGATAGATAGATAGATAGATAGATAGATAGATAGATAGATAGATAGATAGATAGATAGATAGATAGATAGATAGATAGATAGATAGATAGATAGATACATCTGCTAGAATAGCCGTGTGGATGCTAAGGTGTTGTTATTCGGTTGCAAGTGTACTTGGGGTGGTTACTGGAGCGGTTGCTAGGGTACCCAGGATTGGTTGCTAGGGTAGCTAGGGTACCCAGGGAGGTTGCTAAGCGGATGATATGTGGTTGCTAAGGTACCCATGGGTGTTGCTATGTGGTTGCTATGGTACCCGGGGTGGTTGCTAGGGTGTTGCTTTGCGGTTACTAAGGTACCCGGGGCGGTTGTTAAGGTGTTACTATGCAGTTGCTAAAGTACTTGGGGTGGTTGCTAGGTTGGTTTGGATAGTTGCTTGAGTGTTGCTATGGAGATAGATAGATAGAAATAGTCAGATGAATGATAGAGAGATAGATAGATAGAAATAGTCAGATGAATGATAGAGAGATAGATAGATAGAAATAGTCAGATGAATGATAGAGAGATAGATAGATAGAAATAGTCAGATGAATGATAGAGAGATAGATAGATAGAAATAGTCAGATGAATGATAGAGAGATAGATAGATAGATAGATAGATAGATAGAAATAGTCAGATGAATGATAGAGAGATAGATAGATAGAAATAGTCAGATGATAGATAGATAGACAGATAGATAAATAGATTGATGGATAGATAGATAGATGCAGCTACTAGAATAGTCATGTGGTTGCTAAGGGGTTGCTATTCCGTTGCAAGTGTACTTGGGGTGATTACTAGATCGGTTGCTAGGGGATGCTATCCGGCTGCAAAGGTAGTCAGGGTGGTTGCTAGTGTGTTGCTATGCAGTTGCTAAGGCACTTGGGGTGGTTGCTAGGTTGGTTTGGATAGTTGCTTCAGTGTTGCTATGGAGATAGATAGATAGATAGATAGATAGATGCAGCTACTAGAATAGTCATGTGGTTGCTAAGGTGTTGCTATTCCGTTGCAAGTGTACTTGGGGTGATTACTAGATCGGTTGCTAGGGGATGCTATCCGGCTGCAAAGGTAGTCAGGGTGGTTGCTAGTGTGTTGCTATGCAGTTGCTAAGGCACTTGGGGTGGTTGCTAGGTTGGTTTGGATAGTTGCTAGAGTGTTGCTATGGAGATAGATAGATAGATAGATTATACATAGAGAGATAGATAGATAGATAGAAATAGTGAGATGAACGATAGATAAATAGGCTAAGGTGTTGCTATGCGGTTGCTAATTTCTTGGGGTGGATGCTAGGTTGGTTTGGATAGTTGCTAGAGTGTTGCAATGAAGATAGATAGATATATAGATAGATAGATAGATAGAAATAGTCAGATAATAGATATATAATAGATAGATAGATAGATAGATAGATAGATAGATAGATAGAAGCAGCTGCTAGAGTAGCCGTGTGGTTCCTAAGGTGTTGCTATTCGGTTGCAAGTGTACTTGGGGTGGTTACTAGAGCGGTTGCTAGGGTACCCAGGATTGGTTGCTAGGGTTTTGCTGTGCGGCTGCTAGGGTACGCAGGGCAGTTGCTAGGGTGTTGCTATGTGGTTGCTAGGGTACCCAGGGAGGTTGCTAAGTGGATGATATGTGGTTGCTAAGGTTTCCCGGGACGATTGCTAAGGTTTTGCTTTGCGGTTGCTAAGGTAGTCAGGGTGGTTGCTAGGATGTTGCTATACATTTGCTAGGCTACCCAGGGTGGTTGCTAAGGTGTTGCTATGTGGATGCTAAGGTACTTGGGGTGGTTGCTAGGTTGGTTTGGATAGTTGCT
>NW_015507146.1:12493-17793 GCF_001515645.1 Sinocyclocheilus grahami
TTGCCTTGCCTTTTGCCTTGCCTTGCCTTGCCTTGCCTTGCCTTGCCTTGCCTTACTTGGGGTGGTTACTAGAGCAGTTGCTAGCGTACCCAGGATTGGTTGCTAGGGTTTTGCTGTGCGGCTGCTAGGGTATGCAGGGCAGTTGCTAGGGTGTTGCTATGTGGTTGCTAGGGTACCCAGGGAGGTTGCTTTGTGGATGATATGTGGTTGCTAAGGTACCTGGGGTGGTTGCAATTGTGTTGCTATGTGATTGCTATGGTACCCGGGGTGGTTGCTAGGATGTTGCTTTGCGGTTGCAAGGGTTCCCGGGGCGGTTGCTAAGGTGTTGCTATGCGGTTGCTAAGGTAGTCGGGGTGGTTGCTAGGGTTTTGCTATGTATTTGCTACGCTACCCAGGGTGGTTGCTAAGGTGTTGCTCTGTGGATGCTAAGGTACTCGGGACGGTTGCTAAGGTGTTGCTATGCGGTTGCTAAGGTAGTCGGGGTGGTTGCTAGGGTTTTGCTATGTATTTGCTACGCTACCCAGGGTGGTTGCTAAGGGGTTGCTCTGTGGATGCTAAGGTACTCGGGACGGTTGCTAAGGTGTTGCTATGCGGTTGCTAAGGCAGTCGGGCGGTTGCTAGGGTGTTGCTATGTGGATATTAGGGTACTCGGGTGGTTGCTAAGGTGTTGTAATGCGGTTGCTAAGATACTTGGGGTGGTTGATTTGGATAGTTGGTAGAGTCTTGCTATGGAGATAGATAGATAGATAGATAGATAGATGCAGCTGCTAGAATACCCCTGTGGTTGCTAAGGTGTTGCTATGTGGATGCTAGCGTACCCGGGGTTGTTGCTAAGGTGTTGCTATGTGGATGCTAGGGTACCCGGGTGTGGTTGATAAATTGTTCTTATGCAGTTGCTAAGGTACTTGGGGTGGTTGCTAGGTTGGTTTGGATAGTTGCTTGAGTGTTGCTATGAAGATAGATAGATAGATAGATAGATGGATAGAAATAGTCAGATGATAGATAGATAGATAGATAGATAGATAGATAGATGGATAGATAGATAGATGCAGCTAAGGTGTTGCTATGCGGTTGCTAATTACTTGGGGTGGATGCTAGGTTGGTTTGGATAGTTGCTAGAGTGCTGCAATGAAGATAGATAGATAGTTAGATAGATAGATAGATAGATAGATAGATAGATAGATAGAGATAGATTGATAGATAGATAGATAGATCGATTCATAGATCGATAGATAGATAGATAGATGCAGCTGCTAGAATACCCGTGTGGTTGCTAAGGTGTTACCATGTGGATGTTAGGGTACCCGGGTAGGTTGCTAAGGTGTTGCTATGCGGTTGCTAAGGTACTTGGGTTGGTTGCTAGGTTGGTTTGGATAGTTGCTAGAGTGTTGCTATGAAGATAGATAGATAGATAGATAGGTAGATAGATAGATAGATAGATAGATAGATAGATAGAGATAGATAGATAGATAGATAGATAGATAGATAGAGATAGATAGATAGATAGATAGATAGATAGATAGAGATAGATAGATAGATAGATAGATAGATAGATAGAGATAGATAGATAGATAGATAGATAGATAGATAGAGATAGATAGATAGATAGATAGATAGATAGATAGAGATAGATAGATAGATAGATAGATAGATAGATAGAGATAGATAGATAGATAGATAGATAGATAGATAGAGATAGATAGATAGATAGATAGATAGATAGATAGATGCAACTGCTAGAATAGCCGTGTGGTTGCTAAGGTGTTGCTTTTCGGTTGCAAGTGTACTTGGGGTGGTTACTGGAGCGGTTGCTAGGGTACCCGGGGTGGTTGCTAGGGTGTTGCTATGTGGTTGTTATGGTACCCGGGGTGGTTGCTATTTTGTTACTATGCAGTTGCTAAGGTAGTCGGTATGGTTGCTAGAGTGTTGCTATGCATTTGCTAGGGTACCCGGGGTTGTTGCTAAGGTGTTGCTATGTGGATGCTAGGGTGGTTGCTAAGGTGTTCTTATGCGGTTGCTAAGGTACTTGGGGTGGTTGCTAGGTTAGTTCGGATAGTTGCTTGAGTGTTGCTATGGAGGTAGCTAGATAGATAGATAGATAGATTTATAGATGCAACTGCTAGAATAGCCGTGTGGTTGCTAAGGTGTTGCTATTCGGTTGCAAGTGTACTTGGGGTGGTTACTGGAGCGGTTGCTAGGGTACCCGGGGTGGTTGCTAGGGTGTTGCTATGTGGTTGTTATGGTACCCGGGGTGGTTGCTATTTTGTTACTATGCAGTTGCTAAGGTAGTCGGTATGGTTGCTAGAGTGTTGCTATGCATGTGCTAGGGTACCCGGGGTTGTTGCTAAGGTGTTGCTATGTGGATGCTAGGGTGGTTGCTAAGGTGTTCTTATGCGGTTGCTAAGGTACTTGGGGTGGTTGCTAGGTTAGTTCGGATAGTTGCTTGAGTGTTGCTATGGAGATAGATAGATAGATAGATAGATAGATAGATAGATAGATAGATAGATAGACAGATCATAGATAGATAGATAGATAGATAGATAGATAGAAATAGTCAGATGATATAGGTACCCGGGGTGGTTGCTAGGGTGTTGCTATGTGGTTGTTATGGTACCCGGGGTGGTTGCTATTTTGTTACTATGCAGTTGCTAAGGTAGTCGGTATGGTTGCTAGAGTGTTGCTATGCATGTGCTAGGGTACCCGGGGTTGTTGCTAAGGTGTTGCTATGTGGATGCTAGGGTGGTTGCTAAGGTGTTCTTATGCGGTTGCTAAGGTACTTGGGGTGGTTGCTAGGTTGGTTCGGATAGTTGCTTGAGTGTTGCTATGGAGATAGCTAGATAGATAGATAGATAGATAGACAGATTATAGATAGATAGATAAGATAGATAGATAGAAATAGTCAGATGATAGATAGATAGATAGATAGATAGATAGATAGATAGATAGATAGATAGATAGATAGATAGATAGATAGATAGATAGATAGATAGATAGATAGATAGATAGATAGATAGATAGATAGATTTATAGATGCAACTGCTAGAATAGCCGTGCGGTTGCTAAGGTGTTGCTATTCGGTTGCAAGTGTACTTGGGGTGGTTACTGGAGCGGTTGCTAGGGTACCCAGGATTGGTTGCTAGGGTTTTGCTATGTGGTTGCTAGGGTACCCAGGGAGGTTGCTAAGCGGATGATATGTGGTTGCTAAGGTACCCGGGTGGTTGCTAGGGTGTTGCTTTGTGGTTGCTATGGTACCCGAGGTGGTTGCTAGGGTGTTGCTATGTATTTGCTAGGTTACCCGGGGGTTGTTGCTAAGGTGTTGCTATGTGGATGCTAGGGTTCCCGGGGCGGTTGCTAAGGTGTTGCTATGCGGTTGCTAAGGTACTTGGGGTGGTTGCTAGGTTGGTTTGGATAGTTGCTATAGTGTTGCTATGAAGATAGATAGATAGATAGATAGATAGATAGATAGATAGATAGATAGATAGATAGATACATCTGCTAGAATAGCCGTGTGGATGCTAAGGTGTTGTTATTCGGTTGCAAGTGTACTTGGGGTGGTTACTGGAGCGGTTGCTAGGGTACCCAGGATTGGTTGCTAGGGTTTTGCTATGGGTTTGCTAGGGTACCCAAGGAGGTTGCTAAGCGGATGACATGTGGTTGCTAAGGTACCCGGGGTGGTTGCTAGGGTGTTGCCATGTGGTTGCTATGGTACCCGGGGTGGTTGCTAGGGTGTTGCTTTGCATTTGCTAGGTTACCCGGGGTTGTTGCTAAGGTGTTCTTATTCGGTTGCTAAGGTACTTGGGGTGGTTGCTAGGTTGTTTGGATAGTTGCTAGAGTGTTGCTATGAAGATAGATAGATAGATGGATAGATATAGTCAGATGAAAGATATATAGATAGATAGATAGATAGATGGATAGAAATAGTCAGATGAAAGATAGATAGATAGATAGATAGATAGATAGATAGATAGATGCAACTGCTAGAATAGCCGTGTGGTTGCTAAGGTGTTGCTATTCGGTTGCAAGTGTACTTTGGGTGGTTACTGGAGCGGTTGCTAGGGTACCCAGGATTGATTGCTAGGGTTTTGCTATGTGGTTGCTAGGGTACCCAGGGAGGTTGCTAAGCGGATGCTATGTTGTTGCTAAGGTACCCAGGTGGTTGCTAGGGTGTTGCTATGTGGTTGCTATGGTACCCGGGGTGGTTGCTAGGGTGTTGCTTTGCGGTTGCTAAGGTACCCGGGGCGGTTGCTAAGGTGTTACTATGCAGTTGCTAAGGTAGTCGGTATGGTTGCTAGGGTGTTGCTATGCATTTGCTAGGGTACCCAGGGTTGTTGCTAAGGTGTTGCTATGTGGATGCTAGGGTTCCCGGGGTGGGTGCTAAGGTGTTCTTATGCGGTTGCTAAGGTACTTGGGGTGGTTGCTAGGTTGGTTCGGATAGTTGCTTGATTGTTGCTATGGAGATAGATATATAGATAGATAGATAGATGCAGCTGCTAGAATACCCGTGTGGTTGCTAAGGTGTTGCCATGTGGATGTTACCGGGGCGGTTGCTTAGGTGTTGCTATGCGGTTGCTAAGGTACTTGGGGTGGTTGCTAGGTTGGTTTGGCTAGTTGCTAGAGTGTTGCTATGAAGATAGATAGATAGATAGATAGATAGATAGATAGATAGATAGATAGATAGATAGATAGATAGATAGATAGTCAGATTATAGATAGCTGGATGGATGATGGATGGATGGATGGATGGATAGATTGATAAATAGCTTTAACAGAGTTGGCTAGCTGGATGCAAAATAACTCATGCCTTTTATTTTTTTCCCTGTTTGGTATTTCAAAGTCCTGTCACTGAAGCGTTGTGGGCAACAACACAGAAGGTAACCGAAACAATGCGGTTTAACTCAAGGGGTACAAGCACAATGGTTTGTGTAGATGATGCAGTTACACAATGGACGTGTTTCTTCTAAAGTAAATTATGAGTCCTTATGTGAGTGCTATTATATGCACAATATGAAAATAAATAAGTAATAAAGTGTCCCTTGCACGTACATTCAGCTATGTGTGATAACTTGAGAAAATATATTGACAATACCATTAAAATTCAGATAAAAAATAATGGTCTATCAGTATTTAGGAGATTACAGTTTTGCATACTTACTATATTGGACCTTATTAAAGGTTATGAAAATATAATGAATTTATATGCATTTTTTAATTTAGTCTTTTAGTCTTTATTTAGCCTTTGAACAGATCTTGAAGGCTTTGCTATCCTGTGGCTCCCTCGTGTGGACAACATTAGCATTATG
>NW_015507146.1:18464-19388 GCF_001515645.1 Sinocyclocheilus grahami
CGTGATGATTGATTATTATGTGACTGTGAAATTTTATGTATTATAATACATAATATAACGATGAAAAAAGAACAGCTATTGTTTTCATAATATTTTGTATAGACAATTGTTATTTTGTATTGTAATGAAGAAGGTTTTTATGACAACAAAAATTGTCATTTCTAAAAAATTAAACACTAATTTCATTAATTTTGTTTTTCAATAGGTCAAGCACCTTTTCATAAACATGGTTGTTTCCAAGGGTTTTTTAGGATTTACATTTCAAAAAGTAAAAGTCAAGTACTTCAAGCTTTTTAAGCAGACTTTACGAACCCTGGTAGTATTTGTTATACGCTGTAATTGTCTATTCTAACAAAAAAATATATTATGATAAAAAAGTAGATATCAGTTAAATTGCACGATAAACAATTCGCAAACAACAGTATAACAGAGCGGGATGCAGAAATGGAAGAATCCTAAAACAACATTGCATAGTTCTCATTAAATATTGATTCTTGTTAGAGCAATAAATAAATAAATAAATAAAAGTAGCCAAGACAAACTAATGATTTTCTGTTTTTTATGGATTAACATTGAAGACAGAAAGCAGCTGGTAAATGCGGTCGCTTTAATGTTCACATCCACCTCCGATTTATTTCTCAACAGTTTATGTTCACGTGAGACGTTAACGAATGTTTTCAATTATATTTGCCAAGCTATCATGTATTTTGAAATAATCTTCTCTGTTTTTGTCCCAGAGAAGTCTTTCTTATTGAGAGAAGCGAGGATGAATGCGGTCCTGAGCGCGAGCGTCCGAGCTGCGACTGCGGTCAAGTCAGCCGCGCTTTTTTTTGGTCTCCGCGTGTAATTGTGTACTTACTATGACCAGTTTCACCGTACCGGGTGCTGAGAGCAGTCAAAATGCATGTAAAGAAGCTGTCATAC
>NW_015507146.1:20510-24608 GCF_001515645.1 Sinocyclocheilus grahami
GCTGAGCTGGCATCTATCCCTGCTTAGCCTAAGCTAGTTGAATTAAGTTTTGTTTTTGGCATCATCCCATGAAGAACCTCTTACAGCCATGGAACCACATGGTTGTTTACAGTGGTAAAAGATCCTTTAGATTATTAAAACCTTCTTCCCGGTAAGATTGAATGCTTCTTTTAAGAACTGATCACTGAAAGGTTCTTCGTGGAATCAGAAATGGCTCTTCTACGGCATCACTGTGAAAACAACATTATGGGAACTTGTGAATGTAAAAGGGAACCTAGTCTCACAGACTTCTGCTGATTTTATTATCAAGACCGATGCAGACTAATCAACCCTAAAAGAAGCATTTAAACCATCTCGACTGTCCTGAAAGAACAAGCGTGTGTGCTGCTCAGGGTTTAATGCCGTGACTGATCTCTCGGGGGTTTACAGCAGACACAGGTCGCATGTCATCAGAGGAATAATGAGCTTTATGACTCGTCAGTGACAGAGACTGATGCCTGTGAGCTGTGTCTAGATCCTTGCAGTCGTCATCGGATGTTAAACTCCTCTTGTGTTGCATCTTATATTGATGTCATTGCGTGTTTAGTATCTAAAGGTATGTCAGTATTAGTGTTTACTGCAGTGAGAAGTCTGGATCCTCCAGTTTGAAACATGATTCACTAAAATAATCCCTCAGACAGATAGATTCCCTTACCTGCTTGTTATTGTGTTTCTACATCAGAAGTGAAAGAACCATTTAAAAATATTTTAGATTAAATCATTATGTACATAATTATATGGCATCGTGCGATAAACAGTCCAGTCTCAGTAACCAGCATATTACCAGCGTTTTTTTATCCACCTACACCTAATGTGATGATATCACAAATATGTTTTAACGTCATGCAAGTCAGATTTTGTGAAATATAACACATAGGCTACTGCATTAAAGCTCATGTGGTTCCCTTTCAAGGGAACTTTGAACTGCGTCCTCTAGGGGTCGCTATGGGGAACGCCTCGTCGTGACCCGTGTCTGAAGCATACATTGTAAAAACACCAACAACATGTTGGCCGGCGACAGCCATGACGTCACTACCGGTGCGACTATAGACTATGAAAAAGCTCCGCTCTCGTTTGTCTCTTTTTTCGAGTAAAGAGGGGCAGCCATCTGCTCCCCACGGTTCAGGCCCCGCCGCTGCTGAGGCACGGAGGAGAATGAGCTCATGGGGTTCTCAGGTGGATCTGGCCGATGAGTTTGAAGAGGAGCTTTCCCTCTCACGCTCGTCTGCTGTGGACGAGAATGAGCTGCTGGAGGATGATGTTATTTCATTAACATCGTCTGATCCAGGGGCCAGTGCTCTGCTGGGGCCAGTGCTCAGGAGCAGGATATGTCTAAGGACGGCGAAGAGGCTGAGGCTGAGCCTTCCCAATCCTCCTGCCCTGCGTATGATGAGCTGTTAGAAGTTATGGATCGCACCTGTGGGTGAACCTGGCAGATATCAGGAAGAAAGAGAGGGGCTTTCTTCTCGATGCTTCGGTTTCGCCTTCTGAACTTTTTGGTACCTCCGTTGAGACGGTGGCCGAGAAGTTCAGGGAGGCGAAGGCGCGCTCAGATCCTTCATTCCACGAAGGTCCAGGTCTGAGCCCGAACAACATAGGGGTCCTGGTCCGTCTCGGTCTGAGGATCAGAGACGGGCACAGAAGGCTTGCGCTCCTCCTCTGCCTGCGGGTAGGGGTAGGAATAATCGCTGGTCAAAGGAAGGTAGGCAAGACCTTAGGGATGTGATTTGGTTGGTTCTATGACTTCATAGCAACCACCTTACTGATGGTCCGAACTAGAGGCTTCTCTGGAATCGCCTCTGGAATGGGGTTCCAGCGTGGGAACCATGGTGGGTGAGTATGATCCATTCTCTCTCATCCACAGCCGACGAGCGCGAGAGGGAAAGCCCCTCTTTAAACTCATCGGCCAGGTCCACCTGCGATCCCCACGAGCTCATTCTCCTCCTCTCTTTCCTCGAAAAAAGAGACAAAGGAGAGTGGAGCTTTTTCAACAAAAAACGCTCACAATGCACGCAAATTGCCCCCTCAAGGACATCGCGTGCGTGCTCCTCGCCCAAACAAAGAACGCAGAGATCGTGTGTGTCATCATGTGTCAAATAGCAGACGACACGGATGCACACATCCTCTAAACGTTCTGCTAGTGCTCGCCATAATAATAGGATAGGGATCGCTCTTACCACGTTCAAATGCACGCTTCAAGAAGAAGAGAATGACATGTTCTCCTGGCCCCTATTTATACTAATAGTCGCACCGGTAGTGACGTCATGGGCTGTCGCCGGCCAACGTGTTGTTGGTGTTTTTTCAATGTATGCTTCAGACACGGGTCACGACGAGATGTTCCCTATAGCGCCCCCTAGACGACGCAGTTCGAAGTTCCCTTGAAAGGGAATCAGGGTCACTCTGAATACATATCTATTGAAAGAATGAGCTAACCTACAAAGGGACACTTTTTATGAGTGTTTGAATGTACGGAAATAATCCAAGTGCTAGGACGCATTTTGTTGTATAGGGTGATTTTGCTTTTAGTTTTCTCCAAAACTATACAGTAAAATGCCTTGGAAATAAATACAGTGATAGTCAGGCTCACTCTGAACAAATATCAATTGAAAGAATGAGCTAACCTATAAAGGAACACTTTTTATGAGTATTGGAATATGCGGAAATAATCAAAGTGCAAAAATGGAGTTTGATGTTTTGGGTGATTTTGCTTTTAGTTTTCTCCAAAACTATACAGTAAAATGCCTTGAAAATAAATACAGTGATAGTCAGGCTCACTCTGAACAAATATCAATTGAAAGAATGAGCTAACCTATAAAGAAACACGTTTTATGAGTGTTGGAAAATTGGACACAGTGGAAGTGCTAGGACGCATTTTGCTGTTATACACACACACACACACACACACACACACATACATATATTTTCTTTTGGTAGATAATGTATATATATATATATATATGTGAGAAAAGAAAAGAAAAATATTTATTTTATTTCTTTATGAGTACAATATATATACATGCACACACACACACACACACATTAAATTTAAAAAAACAATGAATATAACAATGAACAATGAATATAAAACATTAATATGAACATTTATAAATATTTATAATACTTAATGTACAATACAAACGTTTATGTACAAAAATAATGTATTTACAAACTAAAAATAAAAGGTAAAATACCTGTAAACTAATTATAAAGGAAACGTCGGTATGACAGATTCTTTACATGCATTTTGACTGCTCTCAGCACCCGTACCGTAAGTACACAATTACACGAGCAGAACATAGTACGGCTGGCTTGACCGTGCATTTTCAAAGCGCGGCTGGCTTGACCGCAGTGCAGATACTGTATCAGGACAGTGCGTTTGTCTGATGCACTTTTCACTTCAACTGTGTCTGACAAGAGAATTAGCTTTTCTGAGGTGAGTCGTACAATTTATAATAAATAAATAGGTTGATAAAATGTATAAAACAAAGTTCTTGAACTCTTAAAAGACGCTAAAACCCTTTTTTTATATTATTGTTTTTATGTATAGTAGCCTAATTGTGGCCTTTGAGTTACCATGGCAACATCATCATCAGCTGCTGGAGAGGAGAGCACGCGTCTGAAATTTCTCTCCGTTTCTCGTCAGTTATACCAAAAAAAGTTAAACAACTGCGACAGATTATTTAAGTAACATATGTTAATATTACCCACAGTCTACTTTAAGTACTTTATATTTGTTAATATTTATACCTCTGTGATTATGGTATCTTTCCTTATTTATCTGAAATGTCTGCTAGCAAATATTACGCTAGCATAGAAGCATAACTATAGCATAATAGATTTGAGCTCTTATTAATGAAAGTTTGGGCTTTTAATCACATCTTATGTTTAAAGGAGCAGTTTTGATTGCTTTGTAAATGTTTTTGCTGATAATTTGTCAATAGATAAATGAAAGTAAGCTAATTAATTTAACCTAAAAGTCTGAAATGTAGAGTCTATCGGTGACGTCACTTACATGCAGGCTAAAATGGGCTGAAACTATTTCAAACCACTGTGTTTCAA
>NW_015507146.1:24736-30843 GCF_001515645.1 Sinocyclocheilus grahami
TCTTTTGTTTTGTTTTTGCCTTTAAGTTAAACAACCATTCATTCGTCATTGTATCGTTTGCAGGGAAGAGAAGCTATTTTATCGCACAGCATTTCTCTCTTAGGTTTTGTAGAATTTGGTTTACAGTGTTTACCCGATTAGCGTGAAAACCGTGTCGCACGCTGGACGCTCGCTGCTGCTTCAGTCATCAGATGGTACATTGTCCAAATAAAAGTGTGTGTTCAACAAGCTGACAGAAGTCGATCCATTTCTTTGTTGGAAACTTTTAAATGACAGTATAATTGTTGTCATTATAAATATTCATTTTTCCATGGCCACGGAGGAGAATCACAGATTGTGGGTCACATTCAGCGAACAGTCACGAACTCACTGTACTTTTTATATTTATTTCAACAAATGACAAGCAAAATCAAATCCCTAGGAGCTCGGGGAAAGTGTTGTAGCATTTTCAAATGCTGGTTTAATGTGCTTAAGACAGTGAAGCTAAAAGACACGCAGATGAGCCAGAATATTAACGCGACATGTTTAAATGTAAAGCGTTTTCCTCTCTTTAGAAAACTGTAATCTAGAAAGCGCTTCTGGATTAAGACAGCGATTTCTAAAGTTCATACTTTGGGCTCATCTGTTTTTCCACACATATTATGCTTTATTAGTAAGATGTGTGTACAGAATGTGGTCTTTAAATGTCACTGCCTCGGTGCATTAAGCGCGTTCTTTATATGAGAGGGAAATGCTTAAACGCGTTGCGTTCACATTTTGATCTTATATGCATATCTGCACATAGTATATGCTTTACAATTTTATTTTATTTTTTTAATTTAGAAAGTCCCAAGTTCTGCTAATTCACAAGCCTAGTAAGAGTGAGAGTCATGCTCGCAAAGAAGGTAATGTTAACTATTAAACCAACCAAATCAAAACTTTCAAAAACACACAGCAATGTGATTCTTTTATTGAGTGAGAGTCAGTGGGTTTAATCAGTGACATTAACAGATTTACTATTCGGCGTCTTCTCCGCGACCTCCTTCCCTTGGTGTTTTTACACATAGAAAAGACGAAAAAACATATTGCATTGTCCAGTTTTCTCTCAGAACGATGATCTGAGTTACTATTGCAATTATCGATGCAGTATGAATGACATACACCGGTGACATTTTTCACAATCACGACAAACAATCAAATACTGCCCTAAACTCAATAGCGGAACGGCAGCGCTATCCTGCAAATATGGCGGATAAACAAAGCAATTTCCCAGAACTCAACGCGACGTTACGTCATATTCTCATTCCTAATTAAATTTATTAAAAAATTTAATTAATTTTTTACAATATATCATCATGCATTTGTAAAATCTAAAAATGTGAATTCTGGTATCTTAAGATTTTTTTTGTATGTTTTCCATATTATTATTTCTATTATCTGCATTTCACCTATGTTTTAGTTTGTTCATTTCTAATAAGGAGTTGTCAAAAATGCGTCACTTCCTGTTTGTTGCTACAGCGTGTTTTGAGTTTGAGCTCCGTCAAATTAAATCTTTATTGTCTATTTTTTATCTTAAAATCAATTCATACACCATAATTTTCGTTTCTATAATGTGTGGATATATCGTGGATATATCGTATTCTACAACAAAAACAATCAGAGCACCTTGTTATCACTAGCTCTATTTTGATTTCCCGTGTCTGCTATTAGCTTATAGGCCATAAGCATCACCAGCGTGGTTGCCACTAATCTCGCTTACATTGCTAATACTCTATTCACACACATTACCATTGTTTTACTCACTGTTACTTGCATTAAAGGCGGATGTGTGTCTACCTTTGAGTGCAGCTCGAGCTGGAGGCCGTGGAGAAGCAGATCCGCGACCTGGTGGAGAAGCAGGCCCAGCTGAGAGAGCGGAGAGAAACATGTCCAGGGTAAGTATACAGCGTGCTGCTAACTCTCCCACCACCTCTACTCTGTGTGCTTTTCTGCACAGGCCCGGTGCACCCAGGACGCGATCCTCCCAGATGTCCTTCACTTCGGACACCATGGACCCCCGGTCCACCCGCAGCGGAAGACGCGAGCCAGGCCCCGGGCGACGACCTCTCCCCCTCCGTCGCCTCCGGTCTTCGAGATCTTCACCCGGAACCACTTCGCTCCCCTCCTCGAGACGGAACGCGACGCTGTGATCGTCAGCGACTCCATCGTCCGGCACGTCCGTGCTACATTAGCACCTTCGGTAGTGACTGACACCTGCCGCTGGGTGTCGCTGCATAATGTAGATTGCGTGACACACGCACTTAACGGCAGAACGATATTGAATTAATTAACAGTATGTTGCTGTCAAACATACGATTTATTACATCACGGAGTTCATTTGTACAACAAAAACTATATTAAGATTAAAATGTGTCTTATGCCCCTTAATATGTATTTTTCATTGTAAGTTTATTTCCAGAAGCCTGCTGTGTGCAATGCATTCAAATACTTAAATACGCATAGATTTGACAGTTCAGCTGTATCATTTGTAATTATAAAATAATATAGAGACTATGCAGAGGCCGTAACAAAAAAAAAGAAATGTTTGAATCAAATGTGCCACCACTAACTGATACTTGTCAATCAGGAATTAGCCAACATATAAATATAAACTGATGAGAAAATGCCTCAAACCATTATGATGTCTGCTATTCCAACGTGCTTTATAAAACTTACACCAACCATTCAGAAGTGTGCTTGACCTTGAAGTCTGTAATGTAATGTAAGTCTGCAACTTAATGCAAGTCTAGATGCTATATTAAACAAAGTTTGTACTTATTAATGTGTCTGCAGAAAGTCAAGTGCTTTGACAAAACATTTAGGCATCTCCAGAAGAAATGCTTGTTCACAGTCAGAAATATATTTAATTTTTTGTTACATAGTTTCTATAAAATTATTTTTGAAATATTAACGCCATAGATGAGAACTAGTTGCCAAATATTTTAATGATATCTGTATTTTACATGTATTTGTAGTTGTTATTGTAGACTAAGTGCAACTGTACATCATCTGTGGTTTAGTCATTTTAATATTAGACTCTTGATTAGTTGCTTGCAGATGCACTATCGTCTAACTCACAAACTAATACGCCATCTGTGGATCTTCCTCAACTGTCAAAATTCTCCAAGTAGATATAACTGCAGACCGGAGATCTCCAAAAGGGAGATCTTGGGAATCACCCACGAGCTCTCCCTCGAGCCATCAGCACAGGGGAAAGATTTTACTCTGTCGCTTTGTTCTAAGCAGCAGGGGCGTCCCGGAGCTCGAAATTCGCAGGGTAGGAGGGGGTAGTGACGCTGGGTGTAACTAAAAAGGTGCCATTGTCCGGTGAGGTCCGGTTGGGAAGTTACGGAATATCGCATAATCATATCGCATAATCTTATTAACTGTTTATCTCCTGAACAGCATCTTTCTTTACCACGCTATTCAGCGCCAATCCTGCCGTGCAGTCAATTTAATTGGTTAAAGTTAGGGTCAGGTGTGGGGTAGTTTTAGGGCTTAGCATTTTTTGTAGCATAGTGTAGGAAATCAACACTTTAATTGATACAACCAATAAAATCTTTAGAATCTTCTGTGGGGCGGAGTTTGCACTGAAGGGGATTGGGGGGGGGGGAAATTGCGCATGCGTGTCATGTGCCTGCCTGTCAATGGGAGGAAGCCATGCCGTATTTTGGAGTTCTCGCCCCGTTTTGGAGTTCCCGCCCCCATTTGGAGATCTCCAGGCTGCAGTTATACCCTTCTCCAAATTTTGGGGTTATTCTTACGCTGGCCAATGTTACTTGTACTGACATCTACCGGTGAGCATGCAGCATCCACCTGCTACTCAAAAACAGATGTGCCATAAACTCAAGACATATTTGAGAAAGTATAATTGACTTGCAAATACGTTTAATTGACTTTTTTTAAATCACTAAATTAGGCTATTTGTTTATGATATCGCATCACAATTGCATCCTCTATAGATTTAGTTGCGACATGTACGTGACAAATGTCAATGACACATGACGCAGTCCATCGGCACATGTCACAAGTTTTACTGACACGTGCCACTCTCCACTGACACATGCCAATGAAACGGACAGTTCAGCTGTGTCATTTGGACAGCCGGTTTTCAGTGGCATGTGTCAGTAAAACTTGTGACATGTGCCGATGGACTGCGTCCTGTGTCACTGACATTGTCACGATCATGTCACAGTATGTTGCCTCCTGCAGATGAGACTGGCAGATGAGTTGGGCAGCTGTAATTGTAACACAGAAATCCTAAATAAAAAGCTGAATTTAGTGATTTTTAAATAAATGTCCATTAAACGTATTTACAAGTTTATTATATGTTTTTCAAACATGACGTCAGTGTGTGGCACATCTGTATTTGAGTGGCAGATGACACTGAATGTTGTGCAATAGCCTACCAGTGCTATTGTATGTGGGTGATCATACAATACTACTACCCATTACTACTACAAGACTACCCATTCTAGGATACACACGGGGGAAAAATTATCATGGATCACTACGAATACCGCATTAACACTTGCATCTGTTACTGTAATCCTTTATTTTTGTATGACGCTGCGTGCACGTCGGTAGGTGTCAGTATAAATTTAACATTGGCCACCGCCAGATTATCATCTGGCTTTAATATTTTATATAGTTATATAATAATTATATATGGCAGCAGTTTTAACATCGTGACATGACATCTGAGGCACGAATGCCATTGGCACATGCCGCTATGCTCAGTGACACTTCCGGTTTTCAGTGGCATGTGTCACTAAAACCTGTGACACATGTCAATGGGTCTTGTGTCAGTTGCCGCGGAGCGTGTCGCACCTTCGGTAGTGACTGACACCTGCCGCTGGGTGTCGCTGCATAATGTAGATTGCGTGACACACGCACTTAACGGCAGAACGATATTGAATTAATTAACAGTATGTTGCTGTCAAACATACGATTTATTACATCACGGAGTTCATTTGTACAACAAAAACTATATTAAGATTAAAATGTGTTTAAAACCGGAAGTGCCCCCGGAAGTGTCACTGAGCATAGCGACATGTGTCAATGGCATCAGTGCGTCAGATGTCATGTTAAAACTGCTGCTGAGCAGGCGGAGACACTGAAGAGGGACTTCAGGAGCCTGATCGAGACTGTGCGCAGCATATCGCCTGCGACAACAATCATCGTGTCAGGACCGCTTCCCAACTATAGACGAGGACACGAAAGGTTCAGTAGACTTTTTGCTTTAAATGAATGGTTATTGTCATGGTGTAAAGAACAGAAACTGCTCTTTGTTAATAATTGGAATCTTTTCTGGGAGCGTCCTAGGCTTTTTCGTGCTGATGGCCTGCACCCCAGCAGGAGTGGAACTTCTGTTGGATAGCATCTCCAGGACGCTGCGCTCCATATGACTAGTAAGCCAGTTCTCAAATAACTGCTATGATGGGTTTTGTTCTACCCACTTAAATGATAGAAGTACTTGTGCAGTCCAATCAATAAAGACTGCCTGTTCCAGTGTTAATTTTGACAGGCATTTTTGATTTAGTCTTAGTCGTTATCTTGAGACGAAAATGCTTAATAGTCTTAGTCACATTTTAGTCATTTGAGTCTTTCATAATTTTAGTCGATGAAAAGTCATTGCATTTTTGTCAACTTTTAGTCATTACTTTTAGTCAAACTGCAGTTACCAACATTTATTTTGGTAGCTATTTTATATGTAGTCTTCAAACAAAAATAGTCATTAATTCTTCTCTTTTTAGACCAAATCAATTAAGCTTATGAGAAATTTGAAGTTTCAAGGATTGAATTTGGAAAAACTTGAATAAATGATGACAATTTTAATTTTTGGGTGAACTATCCCTTTAACAGTATAGTGAAAAGGAAACAACTTATAAAAATATTATAGTTGTTCATATATAATATATATAATTTATAATTTTTGAAAGAGAAGCAGAATAAGACAAGACAAATATGAAAGAGATACAAATTAAACTCATTTTTCATATACAGTAGGTTTACTTTACATATTTATTTAACATCTTTTATTGGTTAACATTAATGACACGGATAGGTACTTAATTAGGAATGCTGTC
>NW_015507146.1:30866-31725 GCF_001515645.1 Sinocyclocheilus grahami
TTTCATACGCATTTGGCCAATCAATGTCTACTTGCGTCACGATTAGTACCAGTTGTGCTGGTTAGACCCTGCTCTGGAGTAGGAGCTAATTTGGTTCTCGAAAAAGGCAGTCCGGTACTAAAATCGCACCCAGTTCCGGCGGTGCGAAGACGCCAAAAATTGCGTAGTTCCACAATTAGTTCTGGTACTACGAAAAGGTTTCCGCGGTGCGAAAGGCCCTTATGAGAACTGAAGAAGTGGAGCATGCTCGAGAGAGAGCACTTCTATCAGCGCGATTCTGCCTATCCAGCCTTCACTAACTTTAAGATAATCAACAACAAATTGTGACTCCCGGGAAATACGGGACGTCTGGTCATCTTATCCCTACCCCTTCGGGTGCTGAGGCCATTGTTTCAGATAGCTAGTTCACATTTTGGTAGCCTATCCATCCACTGCGGCTGCCATACTGAGACTAGATATGCAAACGCCCCTTATCCGATTGCAATCCAATTACAGGGAAGCACATTTTGAAGGACAAGACAGTAGCCTATAGGATGTATTTTGAATGTCCGGTAGACCTCAAATAACATAGTCCTGTCTCGTCTTATAAACGAAGACGCAGCATACATTTCGTCATAGTTTTTATCATCCGATATTAGTTTAGCTCGTCAACGTCTCGTCTTAGTTACAGACAAATATTCGTTAACGAATATTTTTCGTCATCGTCTTCTTTGACGAAATTCACACTGGTCTGTTCCCCGAATAGTGAGGTCAAAATATTAATTTAATGCAGGCTCTAGAAAAAATCTGATCGTGATTAAACCAGACAAAATGCTAAATAAATGAACAAAAACAATTTTTTAAGTTTGGGCTCCTAAAC
>NW_015507146.1:32252-45765 GCF_001515645.1 Sinocyclocheilus grahami
CAGGGCAGTTCGTGAAGACAGATAATCAAGAGATGTGACAAACTGAACAGAAGTCAGTTCCAGATCCAGCCTCCACACCAGACCTCTCTCTCATATGGATTGCTGTCTACTAGCATATTGTGTTCTCTTCAGACTTCGATGGATGCAGATATTACTCAGGGACATGAACACTTAAATATTGCAAGAATAGGGAAAGTAAGAATTACTTAAGATGTAAGAATTTAATGTTAATTGCTTAAACATAAAAATATATATACAGTATATATATGTGTGTGTGTGTATATATATATATATATATATATATATATATACTGTTTATTGTTTTGTTTTCCAAAGCACCTAAAAGCCTATTCATACCGCCATACTCCAACAGGGTAAACACAGTCCAGACAAAACAAAATAAGCATGTTTTTTGTGGCAGTGTAAACTGACCATAATGCTGTATGTTAGGTGTGAGATTCATTAAACTTGGTTTGCTATAATACATAAGTGCACCAGTGTGAAGCACAATTCCCTGCACATTTGCTGTATATTCATAAAGTGATATCTTAGTCATAGTATTCTTTCAGTGGTTTACTAACTAAGACAGTCTCTGGATGTCACCGGCATAACAATGTAACCTGCAATGAAAGAAGCCCAGGCATGATATTGCTTTTTTTTTTTAAATGGTGAATTGCCCAAAAAAAAGAAAAGAAAAGATTTTGCATATGATTTTCAATTAATTATTTGAAGTGGGTTGGTTAAGGGCGTGATTAGTTGATGAATTGTGTGCATGGTTAATGATGGCTCTTAAATATTTAAATGAAATGTGTTGAGTGCCTACTTTTGACCCTGGATGCTTACAGAAGGATAATCTTTTATTTATGTGCCAGAAACATCATGGGCATTCATAATTTTTCTTGGTTCATGCTGAAATGGTGTTGATAAATTTACTCTTTAATAAGTCAATTCAATTGATATTGTCACTGTTTTTAAGTTGCATTGTCTGGAGATTTAAAAAAATTTTCAGTGTCCAATTTCTGTTTGATTTATTATGAAGAGGCAAATTATAATATATATAAAATTATTATATAAAAAACATTTATAGAAATCTAATATATTTACTTGTTTTTTTTAATTCAGTTTCCAATTTCTGTTTGATTTATTATGAAGAGGCAAATTATAATATATATAAAATTATTATATAAAAAACATTTATAGAAATCTAATATATTTACTTGTACATAAATGTAATGTTAAGAAATATTAGAAATTAATATATGGACATATATTGCAAATTAATATATTTCCATAGTCTGATATATAAATGTATTGACATATAAAGGAAATAAATATATGTAAATATTTCCGATATAAATATATTTACATATGTTTATATGTGAAAAATGTTAAAAGGTGACCCAAATCAAATATTTAAATATATTTCAAAATATATTTACATATATTGTATAAAGTATATATTCTATTTAAATTTAATATATTTAAATATATGAAAATTTATTTATTATTAATATATTTCAATCTATGTGACTTCTGTATGGGCTGAATACTTTCATTCATATTTCGCTGTATATCCTGTTTTTATTAATAATTTGGGTGTATTTTACTGTTCATATTTGTGCGTTTTTCTAAATAAATTAAGTGAATTCATTTCGATTCTGTATTCATCATTCACAGCTGTTGAAACAGCCTTTAAATTAGTTTGGGCATATGAGGACATAAATTAGGTTAAACTACTGCATGTCCGCCCATAGAAAATAAATAATTATAAAAAAATTACCAACTGATTACCAGCACACAGCTACTGATCCGACGTCGCAGCAACATCAGAAAGTTACGCACCTTTCACTTTTCCGGTTGCTACGACGTAACTTTGGTCACCAGATTACGTTGCAGTTACGTAACAGTTACGTATTTTTGTTAGCTTGTTAGGCTTTCAGTTTCGCACTAAAACAACTCACAAACACCTGAATTTAGCTCTTGTTGTGTTCTAATGGGTGGATTGTATGCAATCGCTGGAATATTTTATTTTAAAAGTGCAAAACTGTACTTTTGTGAGGATGGACGGATCGTGCTCTTGCTAAACGATGTGGTCACAGATCTGTGATTTTTAAGACGACTTCTGACCGCAGTAAAGATAGTTTGCGGTTTGATATTCAGATTTCTTTTGGGTATAAATACGCAGCGCGCTGTCATAGACATGCAAATAATACCGAATAACATTCTCCATGATTTATGAATTCAGGTGACGCTGTCCTTCGGGCCGAAATCAGGTTTTTTTTTCGTAGCGACTCTTAATTTTATAATGCCTATAGCTCCAAAAGTTGGACACTTAGAGGGATGAAACCGGTGTCATATTCACCAGCTTGATCTGTGAATTTTTTCACAGCAAAGCTCTTGTCTGTAAACCCCTTGGTAAGTCCGCTAGTAAGGAATGTGAAAGAAAGGCGTTCTTCATGTTTTAACGTCTATTAAAAATAAACACGCAGACTGCTGGAATACAAAAACATTGTTTTAGGTCGAGCTCGATTTGTGAAAACTTTCACAATCGCATTTTATTGTGTGGCAGTGTTTATCTCTGCTCTGCCCCCCAGTTTTTGTAGCCTATAATAATGCCATTCGGTGCTGTTCCTGTGAATAACGGTTTCCAATTCATAAGGTAAATGAGCACATACACATATACAATTGTACACTTTGTTTCACAATAAAGTTTTGCTTGTTGTACCTTTCCTTGAGTAATTGGCTTCAATATTCTGATTTGCAAAAGTTTCACAGTGCAGTGTTGGTCAGTTAACCCTTCCCTAATTAATTTACATCACTATTTTGATTTGTGAAAACGTTCACAGTGCAGTTTGGGTCAGCTGACCCATCGCTGAGTCACTAACATCACTGTTCTGATTTGTAAAAAATTTCACAGTTCACTACAGGTCAGCTGAACCTTCCCTGGGTCACTACCGTCACTGTTCTGATTTGTGAAAACTTTCACAGTTCACTACGGGTCAGCTGACCCTTCCCTGGGTCACTAACATCACCATTCTGATCTGTGAAAACTTTCACAGTTCCATACAGGTTAGCTGACCCTTCCCAGAGTCACTAACATCATTATTCTGATCTGTGAAAACTTTCACAGTTCAGTTTGGGCCAGCTGACCCTTCCCTGAGTCACTAACATCTCTATTCTGATTTGTGAAAATGTTCACAGTACACTATGGGTCAGCTGACCCTTCCCTGAGTCAGTAACATAACTATTCTGATCTGTGAAAACTTTCACAGTTCCATACAGGTTAGCTGACCCTTCCCAGAGTCACTAACATCATTATTCTGATCTGTGAAAACTTTCACAGTTCACTACGAGTCAGCTGAACCTTCCCTGGGTCACTAACATCACCATTCTGATCTGTGAAAACGTTCACAGTTCACTACGGGTCAGCTGACCCTTCCCTAAGTCATGCACATCACTATTCTGATCTGTGAAAACTTTCACAGTTCAGTTTGGGCCAGCTGACCCTTCCCTGAGTCACTAACATCACTATTCTGATCTGTGACATTTTTGATTCGCCAGTCAGAAACATTTTAATTAACAGCTTTATTGTAAAGGTAGTGTTACAGGGCTGAGAAAGCCATTTGCCTGATACATGTAGCTTAACTGGAAAATAGTACTTATGTTTTAAATTATGTACATATGAGGTGTATTAATTCTTTATATTTGTTTTAGCACAACACTTGAAGAGGAAACCAACAAATCATCTTAACTTTCACATTTACAGTTTTTAGCTTTAATCCAATTTGTCCTTTTTCATTAAAGGACTTTTCCTTCTTCTTACTTCAGAAAACACAATGGACCAACACCAGCAGATGACATGGCAGCCCAAATCATCACTGACTGTGGAAACTTCACACTGGACTTCAAGCAACATGGTTTTTGTGCCTCTCCACTCTTCCTCCAGACTCTGGGACCTTGATTTCCAAATGAAATGCAAAATTTACTTTCATCTGAAAAGATGACTTTGGTCCACTGTGTTTTCTGAAGTCCACAGTCAACGCAGCCATCTACCAGGACATTTTAGAGCACTTCATGCTTCCTTCTGCTTCCAGAAGGCCAACAATTCACTAAAAATGTTTTTTTTATTGGTCTTATGAAGTATTCTAATTTGTTGAGATAGTGAATTGGTGGGTTTTTGTGAAATGTGAGCCAAAATCATCCCAATTAAAAAAACCAAAGACTTAAACTACTGTACTTCAGTCTGTGTGCATAGAATTTATTTAATACACGAGTTTCACAATTTGAGTTGAATTACTGAAATAAATTAACTTTTCCACGACATTCTAATTTATTGAGATGCACCTGTATATGGAAAGTGTTTGAAAGACGTTGAAATAATTTGTCAACCCATTTTTAATAATTTATAATTATATTATTACTCTTATTCATGATGGTCTTTCATTTATCTTGTGGTTTTACTTTCATTTTAATTTAGCTTTTTTTTGTCTTTTGTTTACATACCATTGTTTATATCACTGTTGTACTATATTTATTTATTTATTTTTTAGTTGAGGTTATGTCATGTAATGTTACTGTAGTCATATGGTCTATAATTTTGTGTAGTACTCTGATTTACAGTATGTAATGGACTACTTGTGTTTGGCCTTGTCTGATGAAGAGCAATATGGCTGGAAATGTCATTTTTAGTCATAATAAATATATTTCTATTTATTTACCTGTAGTATGCCAACATTTTCTATTGGCTGTTTACCTCATGATTACATATATTCATAGTAATGACTATAAATTCTACATGCAGCACACATTTCACTTTTTCAAAAACATTTACACAAAATATTAAAAATAAATATGGTTCAAACAGTTTATTCATTCTAAAAAGGGTTGAAATTTACTAATGAAAAAGGGAAGCCTATCACCATGATTTTACCAACTACAACACTTACCACCAAGGTCCAGTGGGTACAATGTACATTAAGTGCCCCAACTGCTGCATCAAAATCATCAAATTTCAACTGTGTAAAAAAACATTAAATGCAATTTAAACAAAACATATTCAATACAAATATATTAATAAATTAGGCAAGGTATTGTGCACTAAAGTATAGCTTTAGAAATAAAGTAATAAATAAAACCAGAGTAACAAACAACATCTAAGCAGGCATTGCTTAGTATCTAATATGACAACTGTTAACACAATCTTGTGCTACATTTATGCATTGGAATGCAAATGTGTTGCTATTTAAAGAGAGAGATAAGTAGAAATTCATTACCTTTGACATTAAATGTCTCTTTATGACCTCATCGTTTGCATTCATTATTGCACCAGCTGTGTAATGATTAATGATCAGAACTTTTTTTGCTGCCTCGTGTTGAGTTTTCACCATCCAGAGGTAGTATTCAATGGTCGGTTTGTAGTGGGTGCAACAAAATATAAAATAAATAATAATAATAATAATAAAGCTTAAAAAGCAGATCATTAAGTTGCCTTCATCAAGCCATCCTAATAAAATTGAAGCTAAAAGGGATATTTACAGATCTAAATGGGTAAATAATGAATAATATATCTAGATGAATCATTTATCAAATACAGGTTTTTTTACATTACAGTACGCCAACAGATGCCTTTTAAAAATATGTATGTTGCATTTTTTGCTGCTTAATTAAGATATTGTTAAAATGACTACTGAAGACGTTCATACATTGTGATTGTTCATACATGTTATTGATCAAACAAAATGTTCTCACAACATATTACAACTTGAAATTATTACAATAAAAATATGAACACCTAAGGAAAGAACGAGATGAGGTTTTTAAAGAATGAATAGTGTTGTTGAGTGTCAATTTTGTACTTGTTTTTGTATGCTTGTATTTGCACAGAATTTTTACAATTGTTAAAGTTGTTCCAAATAAATAGACATGTACATATGCATATGAATCATTTGGAATATGGATACTAAGATGGCGCCGCAGACGGCAGCCGCAGTGTTTGGCTCTCCAGTGTTTGTACTGTTTTTGTTAGTTTTTCCTGTTTTTTGTTTCTCAAACACGATCAGTTTTACCAGGGTCTTAGAGTGTAGTCACAGTAATATAAATAGGCATTTAGAAAAAAAGATAATAATAACAACGGAGTTATGATTGATGTTCATTATTTAACAAGTATTTTACTTAAAACATCTTACCTCTCCGCATAGCCATTGTTGAGGGCACAGTGTTTTAAAGTCTGTAACTCTCAAAACCTCTCAAAGCAGTGCAGCAATGACAGCTTCTTCAATGTCTGTCTCCCAGAGAGCATGCATCTAGAAGACCGTTTTAAACGGTCTTCTAGATATACATATATTTAGCAGACACTTTCATCCAAAGAGACTTACAGTGCATTCAGGCAATAAATTTTTTAACAGTATGTGTGTTCCCTGGGAATTGAACCCATGACCTTTTGCGCTGCTAACGCAATGCTCTACCACTGAGCCACAGGAACCCTACATACATATACATACATATATACATACATATATACATATACACACACACACACACACACACACACACACAGTGGGTACGGAAAGTATTCAGACCCCCTTAAATTTTTCACTCTTTGTTATATTGCAGCCATTTGCTAAAATCATTTAAGTTAATTTTTTTTCCTCATTAATTTACACACAGCACCCCATATTGACAGAAAAACACAGAATTGTTGACATTTTTGCAGATTTATTAAAAAAGAAAAGCTGAAATATCACATGGTCCTAAGTATTCAGACCCTTTGCTCAGTATTTAGTAGAAGCACCCTTTTGATCTATTTCTGACAACATAAAAACGATTACCTTTTCCTGGGGATCTTTGATTGCAGCTGTTTCTGACCATGTCTTTACCTGCTTGGTGTTATGCAATTGTTGAACATTCTCCTTCCATACATTACATGCCATTTTTGAATGGCTGTTGTAGAGGCTTTGACATCTTTGTCAATTTTGCCATTTCTATCCTTTTGTCTATGCCATTCTCTCCTTTTGTCTGCCTTTTTGTTTTTTATTTTTTGGGGGACAGGCATGATTACAGGGACACTGTAGTACTTGGACTTTTGGGGAGCAGTTACCCATTTTGCCCACTGCTCTTCAGTTAGCTCTGTTGCTTCCTTTTTTCTTTTTTCTTTTGAACGTTTGGATCCAACTGACAGACCATGTCCAATTATGTGTTCGCGGTAGCGTCCTTGTAAAGAAGAATGAAGTGTGCAGATTAAATCTGCTGGCCTCATTTTTCTTCTCCTTTGTAAAATGGAATTTTTCAAAATGCCAAACCAACATTCTACATGGCTATTTGTATCCCTGGTTCTCGTGTCTTGTACTGTTGGTTCAGGTGGTTTTTTGGACTCTGTGGCATACTTTTCCATGTTTCCAAGGAAAATGCCACTCCATAGTGGGAAAAGACCCAAGTAGTGCCCTGTCAGGAGATTGATAATCCCTTCACATCTGTACACGTTGTCTTCCACACTGCTTGACATCTCTTCTTTCTCCAATAGGTCCATGGACTCCTCCCTGACTTTGATAAACTCAGAGGTAAACTGGCAGCGTCCAATTATTGTGTTTTTGGACATTTGAATATCATCTTCTGCAGGGATGCTTGCCTTGAGGAAAATGTCATCCTCAACATCTAAAGCAATTTGCTTTATGTAATTGTTGAGTTTGACAACTGCAGTTTCCACAGTTGGTGTATTTTTTTCAGCCAAAAAGACAAAGCACATCTGCAAAAAGATTGCCTTAGCCTGCTGAAGAGTTATGCTATTTTGCAAAAGTGCAAAGCAGAACACAGCAAAGTTGTGCAATCCTTTGTCTGTTGTCTGTTTTCTGGCTGCATTTGAAAAGGTTTTCACCATGTGTGCAGCACAGATATGCACAACAGTGAACCTCATTACATCCTTCTGTTGAAGTTGGAAATGACAGATTTTGTGTGCCCTTTCTAAGAATGTATCAGCATTTTCTTTGTTGAATGATATGAGAACACTTTGGATCAGTGCCCAACTGAAATCTGTCTCAATGCGATGTACTCAGACAGAGGTCAATTTGCTGACACTGTGCACAAATTTCAGCAGCCAGCTTGAAATATTTGGTACATTGTGTTAATTTGTCAGCAGCTCTGTAACGGGAAGCGGCGGTTTGTTTGTACCATCTCCTGGGAGAACAAGAGCATAATACAGCATCTTTGTCAATTTTGCCATTTCTATCAGAAGTGGTATTATTTCTCCTTTTGTCTGCCTTTTTGTTTTTTATTTTTTGGGGGACAGGCATGATTACAGGGACACTGTAGTACTTGGACTTTTGGGGAGCAGTTACCCATTTTGCCCACTGCTCTTCAGTTAGCTCTGTTGCTTCCTTTTTTCTTTTTTCTTTTGAACGTTTGGATCCAACTGACAGACCATGTCCAATTATGTGTTCGCGGTAGCGTCCTTGTAAAGAAGAATGAAGTGTGCAGATTAAATCTGCTGGCCTCATTTTTCTTCTCCTTTGTAAAATGGAATTTTTCAAAATGCCAAACCAACATTCTACATGGCTATTTGTATCCCTGGTTCTCGTGTCTTGTACTGTTGGTTCAGGTGGTTTTTTGGACTCTGTGGCATACTTTTCCATGTTTCCAAGGAAAATGCCACTCCATAGTGGGAAAAGACCCAAGTAGTGCCCTGTCAGGAGATTGATAATCCCTTCACATCTGTACACGTTGTCTTCCACACTGCTTGACATCTCTTCTTTCTCCAATAGGTCCATGGACTCCTCCCTGACTTTGATAAACTCAGAGGTAAACTGGCAGCGTCCAATGATTGTGTTTTTGGACATTTGAATATCATCTTCTGCAGGGATGCTTGCCTTGAGGAAAATGTCATCCTCAACATCTAAAGCAATTTGCTTTATGTAATTGTTGAGTTTGACAACTGCAGTTTCCACAGTTGGTGTATTTTTTTCAGCCAAAAAGACAAAGCACATCTGCAAAAAGATTGCCTTAGCCTGCTGAAGAGTTATGCTATTTTGCAAAAGTGCAAAGCAGAACACAGCAAAGTTGTGCAATCCTTTGTCTGTTGTCTGTTTTCTGGCTGCATTTGAAAAGGTTTTCACCATGTGTGCAGCACAGATATGCACAACAGTGAACCTCATTACATCCTTCTGTTGAAGTTGGAAATGACAGATTTTGTGTGCCCTTTCTAAGAATGTATCAACATTTTCTTTGTTGAATGATATGAGAACACTTTGGATCAGTGCCCAACTGAAATCTGTCTCGATGCGATGTACTCGGACAGAGGTCAATTTGCTGACACTGTGCACAAATTTCAGCAGCCAGCTTGAAATATTTGGTACATTGTGTTCATTTGTCAGCAGCTCTGTAACGGGAAGCAGCGGTTTGTTTGTACCGTCTCCTGGGAGAACAAGAGCATAATACAGCACTCTCTTAACTTGATTTGGTATTTTGCTCACTATTCCTCCAGTTGCATCCAGATAGAGGGATGTGTTGTGGTTGTCCTGCAGGTGTGACACAAGGATTTCCATTCCCTGTTCTGTGTACATTTGCACCGCAAAAGGATCAACTTGCAAATGCTGCATGTACCCAGGAAAGTTGAAAAATCCTGTGTCACACTCTTTGAGTATTTTCTGAGCTATCATCAGTTCCATGACAACATTGTCATGGAACCGGAGGCTCCTTTTAAATTCAGAGGATATGGTTTTTAGAACATTTTTTGTGAGGCATTTTGAAATGTTTCCAGCTATGAGCTCTGCAGTTGGAGTGGAACTCAGTTTTCTGTAGTAGAAATTTGAAATTCCCTTTTTTAGTGCCTTAGCTATTTTGCCTCTGCGTGTGTAACTTGCCCTACGAAATTTTAGTTCTTCTTTTGCATGTCTGACGCCCAAATTGGGTGACACAGATGGTAATTTTTCTGTTGTGTTGTGGTGGCTCATTACAGGTAAATACATATGTGGCCTTGCAATCAGAGAATGTGCACACTGCCTTTAACTTCATATATAGTCCATGTTTCCGACTGTGAAGACATCTAACTCTCTGGTATTTAAATGCAATTGGACACGATGGTTTTATTTTCTTGAACTGTTTGTAAATTATGTGAGTCCAAGGTGTTCTGAGTTTTAGTTGTCCTTTTTTAGGTGCTATTTTTCTCCAGTCTTTACTGGTTATGTGAATTTGGCATTTCTTTTTACCTGTTGTTGTTGGTCTCCACTGGCTTTGTTTGTTTTGTCCTGTATGGTCTGGTACACCACTGGTGTCACCCTCATGCTCTTTAAAGTCTTCATGTGTATGAATTTCTTCAAAGCAGCAATCAAGTTCATTGATTTCCTCAGCCATGTCATTGAGCAGACAATCATGATCTGATTCTGCATCTGTACTGTCTTCCTCATTCTTATCCAGGTGGTCAGTAAGCTTCTTCTTTTTTCGGAAATGTGTAAAAACAGTTGACCGCACATTTTTCCGGTTACTGTGCCATACAACTGAGAGCCACTTTCGGTATTTAAGTGTGTCACTTCCAAAAACTTTTTGGGCTACCTCACGCCATATGATGGAATTCCATGGTATCCTTTTCTCTAGATTAATCTCAGACTTTAAAAACTTTTCAACTAGTCTTTCAACCCCTCCACATTCACTCCAAATGTCTGGAGCACCATCGTTTTAGACCTATTTTTGCGTGCTTTTACCATGCTAGCATGTTTCAGTGATTAATCTAGCGTGACATTTCTGAATCAAACGTGCAGGATTTACCGTAATGAGGTATTCAGCAAGTATTGTTTTGAAAGCCTGTGGTAAAAATATGAATAAAGCCCGAAATGTTGAAGCAATATGCCAAAGTAATAACCATGCAATCGCTCTATTCCACGTGTGATGGATCACTGTGTCCTCTGTGAATTACAGCACGAAAAGAAATTGTATTTAAAAACATGTAATTAAAAATATTTATTGTAATTTATTATTTTAATTCAGAATATCATAGATATTTTTGAAAATAAGTTTTTTTTTTAATGTGGAAAAACAGTTTAGCACTTGAGTAGCTTTGACATTTTGGTGCATTTTGCATTTGCGCTTTGATGGTGGCCATTAGGAGTCGCTGTCCTCCTTTGAAGTGCTGAAATACTGCCAGCGTCGTTTTAATGTCATTATATATATATTTTTTAAGTTTTAATATTATTGAAGCCTTTTTATCTAGATGTTGATATTTATTTATTTATTTATAAATAGCTAATAGGATCAAATTAATTTATGCATATATTTTCAGTCATAACTTATGATTAATGTGTGCAAACAATACATCAGTGCATTTGCGCATAGGACAAAATGTAGAGCACAATTATTTCAACGCACTGGCAATTGATCTTCTTCTTCTTCTTCTACATTTTGATCTTTGCACATTTTGATGATTTATGGTGGCCATATAAGAGTCATTCTTTGAAGTGTTAAAGTTCTGCCGGCGTTAGTTTATGTCATTATGTTTTGTTAAAAAAAATTAAGCTTCTGCAATACAATTAAATTTTGTAATTACATTGAATTGTAAGCTTCTTATAATGCCTTTATATACATATATAATTATATTATTTATACATCTGTATATATACATGTACGGAATACGGAAGCCCTGAACCGCATATGGTGGGGGAAAAAAAGAAAGAAAACTTATGGTGGTGTAAAATGAAGAATAAAACTTATCTCGTTATTTCGAGATATTAAGTCGTTATTTCGACATAATAACTCGTTATTTCGAGATATTAAGTCGTTATTTCGACATAATAACTCGTTATTTCGAGATAGTCGTTATTTCGACATATTAAGTCGTTATTTCGAGATATTAAGTCGTTATTTCGAGATATTAAGTCGTTATTTCGACATAATAACTCGTTATTTCGAGATATTAAGTCGTTATTTCGACATAACTCGTTATTTCGAGATATTAAGTCGTTATTTCGACATAACTCGTTATTTCGACATATTAAGTCGTTATTTCGACATAATAACTCCTTATTTCGACATATTAAGTCGTTATTTCGACATATTAAGTCGTTTTTTCGACATAAGTCTCATTACGTTAAGGTTTGTATTAATTTCAATATAAGCCACTAGAGGGCAGAGTAAGACTAAAGAACGCATTGTAGTTATGTTGACCTACTGGTAAGCACTTTTACAAGTTGGTGCTCCAAAATCGCAGAGGTTTTGTGCTAATTGCCAGTATTGCTCTTTCAGCCAGCTTTTTATCTGTTAGATTTTGTTTATTTGTTAACTTTAAACAATCATATTATCGCCTATTAATTATTTTTCGATGGCCTATTTTGCTTCATGTGCTTGACCTTTATTGGCCCGATCAGAAACACTTTTTTTTAATCAACTTGGCTTGCACTGCGTTAGCCTACCACTACTACAGTTACCACTACTGTGGCTATTATTATTATTTTATCTATTATTGTTGTTGTTGCTGTCCGTGATAAGAGTAGAACCTACTACAAAATAGATAGAAGAGTTTTTTGCCCATAGGACATTTGTACATCGGCCACATTTTAACGTAACACAACAGGAAGGTCACTGGCGGGAGCAAACGCAGAGAAAAGTGGGCCAAGATCATCGTAGTAATTGCGGAGGAGGATGAACTGTATAACTTCCTTGCATATATTCAATTTGACACTAATTATTTTAGTAATTATGGCAATTAATTTTAGTAAAACAGGTCAACATTAGGGGATGTAAAGATTCACTCAACTCACGATGACGATTCACGATACTGGTTTCATGATACTATTTTCTCACAAATTTTTTAAACAAAATTAGATTTAAGATAAATTATAAATGAGAAAGTGTCTTTTTATTATTTCTTACCCTGTTGAAAAAACCAGCATATGCTGGTTAGGTATGTTTTGAAGCATGGCTGCTGGTTTGAGCTGGTTTAAGTTGGTTCTTAACTGGTCATGAACTAAGCAACTAGGTCCTAAACAACTAGCTCCTGCTCAGGACCACACTGTAAAATCTAATTAGTTGGGCTTACTTAAAAAAAGCATGCAAACCGATTGCCTTGAAAAAACTAAGTAAAGTGAAATAGCAATAGTATGTTGTACTGACAGATGCTTAGTTAGTATAGTTTACTTACACGAGAGTTCTAGTAACTAAAAAAGAACTGTAGGGGGTACTTGATCCTTTCATTTAGGTTTACTCATGACTTAGTATAGCTACTCACTGACTCCCAGAGTGCATTGCGGTATGAATAAATTATACAGTTGCTTTGTTTTATAGTTGTTGATTTTATTTGACAATTTTATTTGCTGTCTTGTGTCAGTAGCAGCACAACAAAAAGAGCAAATAAAATGGCTATTGTTACAAGTAATGAAAATAAATTAAATTGAATTGTTACCATTGTTGTGGTTCACGTGCTGAATGTTTAAGTCTGTGTGTGACTTCAGCATGTTACCACACAGAATTTAAGAAGTATATAAACCCAAAAAAAAGCATGTCAGGGTCTTTATGAAAAAGTTTTTGATAAAGTTGA
>NW_015507146.1:47843-52550 GCF_001515645.1 Sinocyclocheilus grahami
ATAAAGTTTATTAATGAACACACAATTAATGCACTAATGCACTAATCCTTTAATTAGAATATAGGTCACTTTCTAAAAGCAACCTATTTATTACTTTTCTTCCTTTGAAATCCTATAACTCTGAGTTCTTGATGCATTACTGTATTAACAGGCAGTAAATTATAGCAATGTCAACCAAGTTCAAAGTGCCCAACCAAAGGGACTGCTAATCACTATAATGGGGAGTTAAAAAAACACATTTTAGGAAAATCAACATCAATTTATGAATTTAGCTTATGTGATGTTCTTTCAAATATTTCAGTTGTATTGAGAATTCAACATTCAAGATGACTTTGGGAAACGAGTGAATGCAACTAGTGAAAGATAATTGCAGACATGGAGGAAATGAGTGAAAAGTCTATTAAGACTCGTTTTCTTTTCTTCTTCTGCTGTTGTTATGTTGCACATTAGCAACATATTAATGCACTGCTGCCTCTCACTGGTTTATTAATGTCATTGGTTCCTTTGTGGCTACTTGAATATTTTAAGTAAGTGTCACTCAAAACAGTAAGTAAATTGTTTTATTTGCCTTGAAAGTAGCTGTAACTTAATAAAACCTAGTAAGTATAACAACTAAGTAAAGATAACTAACTAAATCTAAGTAAGGTAAACTATTGGATTTTACAGTGTATCTGTAACCTTAGCCATTTAAAATTAGAGGCAACCACTGCATTTCTCAACAAAGATGCTGCACACATGCAGCATGACGAGTTTTTGATTTAAATTAGATTGTATAATTTTTTAACATTTGAAGCAAAAGAGTATGTTCTCATTTTAGCTTTGTGAAATTATGCTACATAAAACAGCCGATGGGCTGCATGAGAGCGCAAATTCACTTTATGACAGAATGTGGTGCTTATAGAACACTGGCAATACAACGCTTGGTTAACGCTATAAACAAAGCAGCTGCTCCCTTATAAACACTACTTTTAAAAAAAAAGTAAGATAAAAAGAAAATACCATCTAAACTTTTCTGAACATAGTCAGTTCCCCTCAGCTATACATTCATATAAACCGGCCCCCAAATGTATTGCAATTAATTTTGCATCTCAACCGACTTGAATCGTCACATATTTCAATCGATTTTCCCTAATTACAAGAGGAATCAAATAAAATGTAACTAATAGAACATTATCAGAAGGTTGCAGGTTTTTTAAGTGCCAGTAATTTTGCTCATGATGGGTGAAACTGCAGCCTTTATGTATCCCTAAACGTGTACATATATATGTTAATTCATAGATTGACCACTCAGCAGTAATAACAATGGATGACAACACATTGGAGAGATTCCTGCCAGCCCTTGGTGATAGGGTTGCATTAAGGCATTACTGTGACAACGGCAACCACGTTAAGCAATCTAGAAAACTAAGTCTTCTAGAAAAACTAAGGAAGAAAATGAAACTTGGACATGCCTCAAAATTCCGGTGAAAAGGAGGAATGTGGGAGCACAAGATGATTGGAAGTCAATGATTGGAAACAAAAATGCTTACAAAGACACAAGACGGATTGAACTTGGATGGATACACAATGGAAAACAAGTTCGAACAAAATTTGGTGGTGGGACAAGAAAGCTGTCTGTTCCGAAAACTGCTGGTTATGATGATCTCATCAAGCTGGGAAAGGAGCTTTTTTTCCTCTGGGTCAGTCAAAGAAAGGTCCTCAAGTCAGTTCCTCTTTCAAAATATATGATTTTCAAGAGTGTGAAATGCCCCATGATATCACCGTAGGAGCGCTGTATGAATCAGTTAAACTGGGAATACTGAGATTCTACTTGGTATCAGTTGATCTTGAAGAATCTGAAGCTTCTTCGGAGGATCTTGAAACTTCACACACACCATCAGAACAAAATGATGACTGCTACATAACAGGCGAGACCTGTTTGTCATCTGATGATGAAATACAGTTTGGTCCAGTGGAGGATCCTGACTACACCTCTGACGATACACTTTCCATAGATGCACCTCAAGAAGAGATACCATCCCAGTCAAGAGAGGTAGCACAAGTGGTAACACATCAAGAAGAGATACCATTGCATTCAAGAGACGTAGCACATGTGGTAACACATCAAGAAGAGATACCATTGCAGTCAAGAGACGTAGAATTTCCTGAATTGTGCAGATGGGGAAACCCAGTGTGTCCCAGCACTTCAGCCTGAGTATGGAAAAGAAGAATGGGAGGCAGTTGGTAGAATTCTACTAAAAGGGTACCAGGATCATGGATTCTTTCCAGTGAAGCTGTCATTGGCCTTTGCAGTCTGTCTCCTTCATGGGGAGAACAAAGTGACGCCAGACATGCTCATTGAAGCTTTTCTGAGGTATGTACTGTAGTATTGTTGCCAAATGTACAATTGAATGGTGCTGCATGCTAAATGAGCCATTGAATAATATGACAGATATTTACCACTATGCACTGTAATTGGTCTGTTTTATACATTGTTTTATTCAAGGTTTGTCACGCCATTTGAGAAAGACATCATCAGCTCTGTGCTGGAAGGAAGAGAGTATGACATGGATGACCTACTCGACATGCTTTCCAGAATGGGTGGGCACGCTGTACCTGATGGAGATGCCATAAAGGACGCCATCATACAGACTGCGCACAAACAACTAATACAGGAGCCAATGTATGCTCTTAAAATGATGGCTGCTAGTGCTCAGTGTACTTTAAAAAGTCTGCTTCCAACTGTGTCTGCAGTTTTAGCACTTTATGAATCCAAAATTCCAACAGCAAAAGGCATTATTGCGTTGCTTAAACCCAATGAGAAACAATCTTCTCACAGCAAAACAATGCAGTTTTTAAAGCTCTTCATTCGATCACTTGACAAAGATATACTGCATAAATTTCTGCGCTTTACCACTGGTGCTGATGTTATCTGTGTTTCACACATTGATGTTGAGTTTACAGATGTCAGAGGTTTACAAAGGTGTCCAGTGGCACATACATGTGGTCCACTGTTGCAGATACCCTGCACTTCAGTACCTACTCTGAATTTCGAAGAGAGTTTTGGAGTGTCTTAGATGCCAACTACTTGAAAATGGATCTGTTGTAAAGCTGACAATAGCTTGTAAGGTAAATTATGTGCATGTCCAGCTAAACTACATTTTTGAAAATGTTCTCCATGTATGGCAGTGGTAAAATAATCAGGCTTCCCTTCATATATTGTGTTAATTTGTGTTGTCTGGGACAAACTTAAAGACATCATAGGTCTAATAAGACATTTCAGTTTTGAAAACCATACATTGTCATACATTTCTTTTTGTTGGCCTTAGACATTTAAGTGTTACCTAAATATGAGTCTCAGAAGTTCATGTTACAGTCCCACTAGTGTTTTAATATGTACCAGTTGTGTTCTTATAAGGCAGTTTTAGAATTTATTTGAACCAGAAATACAAATGGCCTACGTGCAATACTATTTAATCTTGTGTTATATGACCTTATGTCAGTACATCTTGGTACACATTCTCATGTCCTGTAACTACATTTGCAAGTACAAACCAGTCCCTGGCTGAATGAGAAAAGTGTTCAGTGCATGTTTATGTTAAATAAATTCTAAAGTAGGCTCTCATTGAAGCGGTCTTTTATTTTATTATAACGTATGCATTATACATTGACAGATCTATAAGTAAAAACTTTAAAACAAAAGTAATTTAAAATCTACAATTTACAATACCATGTCCAAGTGTTGTAAAATATGGCTACATAACCTTAGAATTGAAATCACAGACTCCTACTCAAATACAACTTACAATTCTATAAAAATTACTCAGTTTATTAATTTACCAGATTACACTAAATATATTGTAAAGACAAATCACAACACATGTAGTATCTCTTGCCTAAGCCTAATGTACAGTGTTCTGGCACTCTCTGCGTCCTCTGGGGCACTGAGATGAAGTTCATCCATTATCAGACAACAAAGTTCAAAAACTGTGTCGTCACAAGGGTGCGTCGGTGTTACACTCTCCTCTTGGCAGTTTTGAACATCAGCAGGGTCACACCGAAAGATATGATCTACTGACCTGTAAAGATGAGGAGCCATATATTTCGACTTAACTCGTTAAAAAGCAGAATGAACTGATGAAACGTTAAACACAATAAATACATAAAATGTATGAACGATGCAGTGCTAATTGACATTTATTACAGTACAGAAACTATAAAGTATCTTTTCTACCTTAGTCTGTGCAGAAAATTGAAATAATTGTTTGTAGCATATAAAACAATTATAAAATTGTCATTAGGAAAGAATTATAGATTACAAATTATTGTTTATTGTCCAGCAGTGTATTTGATTTCTTATAGCAAATTTAAAGTAAGAGATAAGAAAATGATTCCTTGTAAAAAATAAATAAATAAAAAATAATAATAATACATAGGCTACATACATAAAATTATTGTATTTGACATTTCTGTAACTTCTGAGATGATGGCTACGCCCCTGGTGTGACAAAATGTTAGCCAATACTTTTAAAGCTCTTTTTTTAAATCTTGGCTTACATAAATTTCTACATATGCCATGTCATGCCATAGCATCATTAAACTAGCATCTAACAATGGTCAAAAGTGTTTTTTCCCCCTCTAACCTATGGTTCTGTAACCATAAAGGCTGCTGTGTAATTTGCCCCCTGACTAAGCATTTAAAGAATTTAGGGGAAGCATTTAAATAAT